>NW_028281427.1:0-68621 GCF_059751285.1 Brachycentrus maculatus
TCCCCCAAACCCCAAACCCCCATCCCAACCCAACCCCAACCCCAACCCCAACCCCAACCCCAACCCCAACCCCAACCCCAACCCCAACCCCAACCCCTAGATTCAGACGAGATGACAAATATTCCATAACGAAAAACTGAGCATAGATTATAAGATAATTAGAAATTAGAATATAAGTAAGATTAATAAATAAGTTTCATAAAATGTTTAAGAACGCGTATCAATCAGGTTTCTTATCCATTCTGTACAGCATCGGCAGCAAGCCACTGCAAATATGGGATAAACAAAGTACCTTGAGATTTATAGTTTCAGTCCAGAATGGCCACATCAAGAGGCTGACAGATCAGGATATTCAATCTTCAGTGCTCGAAATTATGGGCACCAACGTCACGACGTCATTTATAACTTGCCCTGTAAACGAAAAGGAAACTCTAGGAATCAAACTGCCATTTCTGGTCATGATTATCAAGAATGTAACAGTGTTGCTAATACAGTTAAAAAAATACTTTACCTTCGAAGTCCAAGTCCTTGACGATAAGAATGTCAGGCGTCGGTTTCGAGCATCGAATTATCAATCGACGACCAGAGTCAAGCCTTTCATTTGTACAATGCCCATGCGTCTCGATGAAGGTACTTCTATTTCGAATGCAGGATGGAATCAGATTCAGTTCAACTTGTCAGACTTCACGAGAAGAGCATACGGCTCAAACTACATAGAAACGCTCAGGGTTACAATTCACGCTAATTGCCGAATCCGAAGGATATACTTTTCAGATCGACTCTACAGCGAGGAAGAGCTTCCTCCCGAATTCAAACTATTTCTGCCAATACAAAAGCAACAGTGAAAGCTTATAAAGATTGATCAGACTTGTATTTAAGATTTATTATTACTACATACTCTGAATCAACGATCAGCATACCGCAATCAAGCAATAAAGCGGGATGCGATTATTTATATCCGATAAATTGCTATAATAGTATGAATACTGTGAGTTGCGAATTTATAAGAGATATAAGATCAAGCCTATGGAATCGGAATAAGATTATCCGTATATCTGAATGAGTGGCATTCATTTTTCACTGCTGACCGTCGATGAAGGCTATGTTGAGGCCTATACCTTTATCTTCGTTTCGTCCAGCTACTTTTTATAGCGAGTGTTTATCGAATATTGATAATTTTATCTATATTTTTTCCGTAATACTATATTAGCCCAGTTTTGAAAGTGAATTCTATTTCTTTATAGCTATCTTTTGTCTATTATTTTTGATTCCTGTTGATAGCTATTCATTAGAGTGATTTACCTAAAGCCACGTCAATATAACATATATAAAAAGTATTAATTAATTAATAATAATACTTTTTACATATAAAAGTATGATAACGCAAAAGTAGTATTGATACAATGAATTATTCATAGCCGAAATTATACAATAAATAAAAGGAGAAAAAAGTTCCAGGCAAAGCAGGAGACCAGGCCTGCGTCTGGAGGAGACTAGTGAGAAGGATAATTGCAATTGTGATATTCTATTTAAATTAAATTATTCATATTTAAGTTAGATAACGATCCTGAAACTATACGCAGAAGCATGCAGTTACACTCGAACCCAAACACATCGAATTTTAGTCGATTTCAGGATTTAAAAAAGCTGTCTTTCAATTAATAGTGCACCAAATCTAATCCACACCCAACCAAAATGTAAGCAAATAATTCTGAAAGATTAGCTAACAATCTCGAAAAGCAGGCAAACAGTTGGAGAAATAGAACACCAATAATTTGTGCAAAGCCCTTTTCATATGTTAAAATGAGCGAACAGTTTACAACAACTGGTAAATCGAATGCATCCCCCACAAATGAGACAGAAGAAAATTCATATAATATGAAAGCATTTTCAAGAGAAAAAACTCGGAATAAAAGTGTCAGATAGTTTTAATGCAGCAATGAGGCATCAACAATTAGCCATTTCAACTAAAATGGGGTATATCATTCCAATGAAGACTTAGGAATAATTCAAACAAGCCATATCGATATAATTAACGAGAATAATGGGCCTGAGCAAATCCAATAGGATATGGGCTCATGCTCACAATTTCCCAATTGTCCATATAGTTAACAGCAGAGAACATCAATTTCATGCCATTTGGATCTGCTGTGCCAATATCTGAAATATATGTAGAGGGTGATTAAAAATATGAAAATGACTTTCTCGTACTCGTCCGCATTAGCCAGTGGATATATTGTTGAGGCTGATCAACAAAAACTTTCATTCCGATTGGTCACTCAACTTTATAAACAATACCCGCCATTGGCAATCCTCATCTAAACAAAAGACAAGATCTGGAGATTGATTGAAGATGTTGAATGTGGAATAATGTTAAATAGCCAAATTTTATATCCAGACTACAATATTTTAATCGAAGAGTCCGTACAAGCAGTCAGACCAGAAACAAATGGAGGCTAACATATGAAGAATATTTTGAAATACCTTGAAGAAATGTGTGAGATTGCGCTTCACTTAATTACGATCAACACTTTCAGTGAAAATCACGCATGAAATATACCAAATTAACTGATCTTCACAATGTTTAATTCATGCAAAATTATTTCTTTGAAGTATGAATATACTGCAATTGTCGGAGGACTCAACACAATTAACGAATTGGTTGTCTGATAAATTTAGTCAAGCATATCGCACTATAAATCATATTCTTATAAAATGGCTGATGAAATATAATTTTTGACTTATGATTGTTCGATTGTTTTACAATTCTGATTTACTACTCGTTCGAATTAGTTTAACCTTCTGTTGCTATGAGAAGCACCCTTTCGAAATATAATTGGTGTGATGTGAGACAATGACTAAATTATAAGCGTTATATTTGTTTATTGTGATCATTATTCTTCCTCCTCAGCTGCATCGTCGCCTCCTTCTGCTTCCGGGACATCAACAACTTCGAATTAGGGGTTGACATAGTTCGGGGCGCTGGCAAGATCGGTTTCGTTTTGAAGCTTCGTTACATTATCGACGGAGTATATGTAGGGAGTCTTCCATGAAGTCTTCAGATTAATGGGGAGGAGGTTTGAAGGATACCTAGTGCCGTCAGGGTCAGCAACAATTCTGAATTATTATGATGTAAGTACCCTTTTTCCATTCTTCGAGCGTGAATCTGCCACAATCCCTCCACCTCGTCAATATACTTGAGATCAACAAGCCCATACAAGATAGTTGAAGGCAGCAACAAACTCCAGACGTACTGTCTGAATATCCTGTGAGTTTTAAAAAACCTG
This sequence comes from Brachycentrus maculatus, assembly GCF_059751285.1. Classification (NCBI taxonomy): domain Eukaryota; kingdom Metazoa; phylum Arthropoda; class Insecta; order Trichoptera; family Brachycentridae; genus Brachycentrus; species Brachycentrus maculatus. The sequence goes on from NW_028281427.1 coordinate 3,288, forward strand.
CCGTATTGAGTTAAGACTGGGACAACATGTCCTCTTCTTCCGAGCTGGAAGATGGTAAACCTACACTATCACCCGAATTACATCGAAAGAGCCGAAATGAAAAGTCCCTTTTTAATTGCTTGAGCGTAATCAGAAGTGGCTTATTTATTCTTTTGAAGGATGTGGCGATGGAAAGGGTAGAAGTTCTCCAATTCCTGGAGATAGCCGGGAATATCGACAATAATCTTAAATCGGCTCAACCAGTTCGACTGGTAGGTCTATAGCCCATTCGCATATCGGAAACTTTCTGCTTTGTCAGTTAAAGTGGCAAGGTATCTGGCTGCGAGTTCGAGGTTATGGCTGGGGTGCAACCTAGATGCTGGATCGATCATTAATTTCAATTAATATAAAAGCCATCACAAATTAATAAAATTGATTAATTTCAGCATCGATATCCCACCAACCTCTATTGCTTACTTCATGGTTCAATCTTGGAGGGCATTAGTTATATGCGCCAGCCTCTGTATTTTGTTTGTTAAATAAGTTGTCATTGCAGTCAGTCTTAGCTGAAATATATGTCACACACTTTTGCTACTTTTTATCTTTATTATTGAAATAAAGTCTGTCGCGATTTATCAAAGATCTAAGATCTGCATTTTATATTCTACTACTATCTTGCAGATCGAAACAAAATTACAGAGACAACGATCATAAACGCTAAAACTATTTATACTCTGAAGTAGATAATTATAGCAACCACTCTTATTGAACAAATCTTGAGGATTCTACATTGTCTAATGTGCCGGATAATGCTTGTAATGCCAATATGAGTATTGTATTGCATTGGCATTTCAAACTCATTGTCTGGCAGTGTTCACAGCGTCGAGCAATCCTTGACGAATGGCACTCATTTTCCCAACCCCCAACCCCAACCCCAACCCCAACCCCAACCCCAACCCCAACCCCAACCCCAACCCCTAGCGGAGTAGCGGAGAATATTAGAAACACATAGATTCAGCAGATATCATTTAAATAACATAAATTTGATTAGTTACTGCAGTATTCGATTCTGCAACTTCGAATGGGTGGCATTTCTATTTAAATAATTTAAAACTTGGGAGATCAATCACTCAGCTCGATAGATAACATTCATCTTTTTCTGACTCTTTTTCTAAGCTGATAAGTCAGATTTGAACTAAGAATATAATTTCTATGTTGATAGTTAAGAAATGGCATCGCATATACAGTTATTATATTGTCAATAAATTCCAAATTCTATTCGCCCATCATAAGTCATTAACAAAAATGGACAGTTATCTTCAAAAACTCGAAGCACTACAAGTTATCCCAGAGAAGGACGTTAAGGCAATCTGCCAAAAGGTACAAGCGACTATCTATAGAATTCTAGGTGAAAGAAATTCTGATCGAAGAATCAAACATGGTCACAGTCAGGGCTCCAGTCACAGTCTGTGGGGACATCCATGGACAGTTCTATGACCTTCTTGAGATCTTTCAGATTTGCGGAAAGCTGCCTGTAAGCTATTTTTCTATGATTTAGAACACCAACTATTTGTTCATGGGGGACTACGTCGACCGAGGCTTCAATAGTGTGGAAACATTCCTCTATGTCCTCATTCTAAAAATCAAACACCCGAGCCGAATCACGATCTTGAGGGGAAACCACTAGAATAAATAAATCAACAAGCATTATGGGTTTTACGACGAGTGCGTGAGGAAGTATGGGAGCGAGGCAGTCTGGAAAATATTTACCGAAATATTCATGTATCTGCCCCTGTCTGCTGTGATCTAGAATGAGGTTTTCTGCCTTCATGGGGGACTGTCGCCCGAAATCGAGCAACTCAACCAAATCAAATCGATCAACCGAGCCCAAGATATCCCGCATCAAGGTGCTTTATGCGACTTGCTCTGGTCGGACCCAGCTGACGATGACAGGAAAGGATTCGGGCCATCTCCTCGAGGGGCAGGATTCTGCTGGGGTGAAGATATCAGTGAAAAATTCTTGCATAAGAATAATCTCAAGATGATCTGCAGGGCGCATCAGCTCAGCATGGATGGATACAGCTATGCCCATCAAAAAATGTGTGTGACAATATTCTCAGCCCCGAACTACTGCTACAGGTGCGGTAATTCTGCCTCGGTTCTCGAAGTGGCAGATGATCTCACATATTATTACCAGAAGTATGAGCCGTCCCCCAAAGAAAAATAAAACGAACCAACAAAAACTGTCCCAAGCTACTTTTTGTGATAAGCATGCGATAATTCTTAAAATATTAAATAGCTTTAATTGGCTTAAATTGCCATCCATTTTATTGATGTCGCTTTTGGAATACGTTTAAGGTTAACAAAATGTAAACATAGTCCACAACTGAATAATTTGTTCATTTTGTCTGGCTTAAGAGGCCTCTTTATTTTTGGGTATTATATATCATCGGGGCAGTGAATATCGCTGTGATGATCCGCCAGAATTATTGGCTCCATGCGGAAGTGTAGCACAATCTCAAATAAGTTAATTTGCTTAATCAAATGGCCCGTCGACCTCTATCGGCACCCCAAAAACATATCTCCAATCAACAGTCCTCATGAAAGAAGACGGGGACGGAAAGATTCATGCAGTAGCAATAACTTTACTAAAAATGATTAATAAAATTAATGAGTTTTGTTCAGAGTTTGTAAAGCAGATCAAACCATTTTTCAATGAAAGCGACGACACTGTTGGGATCGGCGCCGAATATATATGCTGATTGCAATTGATGTGGCTATAAAAATTTAATTGATAATATCTTGTTGATAGATGAGTACAAGTTTCGGTGTGCCTGCGGTGATAGATAATGGGTCCGGTATGTGCAAGGCTGGGCTTTCAGGTGACGATGCTCCCAAATGCTCCTTCCCTTCGGTCGTGGGTGTCCCAAAATATGAAAATGCCATGGTCGGAATGAATTCGAAAGACTTTTATGTCGGAGATGATGCTCAAGCCAAAAAAGGTGTCCTGAAGCTTCACTTCCCCATTGAACACGGTATCGTCAGCAATTGGGAATACATGACTAAAATTTGGCATCACTGCATCTTCAATGAGCTCAGAATAGCCCCAAGTGAGCACCCGTTCCTCTTGACTGAAGCCCCAAGAAACCCCAAGCAGAACAGAGAAAAAATGACTGAAATCATGTTCGAAAACTTCGAAGTGCCAGCTTTCTACTTGGCCATTCAGGCCGTGCTTTCCTTGTACTCTTCAGGAAGGACCACCGGTTTGGTTCTAGATGCAGGAGATGGTGTTACTCACACAGTCCCCATCTATGAAGGTTATGCATTGCCTCACGCTATTGAGCGTAATGACTTGGCTGGTCGCGACCTGACTGAGCACTTGAGAAAACTTCTTAACGAAGTCGGCCTCAACTTCAGCACTTCAGCTGAGAATGAAACCATTCGAGATATTAAGGAAAAGCACTGCTATGTGGCTCTTGACTTCGAAGAAGAACTCAAAAGTAATTAATTGTCTAACCTTAGAATACAAAGGCAGCAGCCAAAATGATACTAAATACGAACTCCCAGACGGACAGACAGTGACTCTTGGAGATCAGAAATTCAGAGCCCCTGAAGCACTCTTCAAGCCGGTCTTGTTCGGCAAGGAAATGCCCGGATTCCACGAAATCACCTACCAGTCAATCATGAAGTGCGACATGGACATCAGGAAGGACTTATATTCCAACGTGGTCATGAGCGGTGGAACAACTCTTTTCCCAGGAGCCCCAGAAAGATTAAACAAGGAACTCATCGGACTTGCCCCATCAACAATTAAAATTAAAGTGTTGGCCCCATTAGAAAGAAAGTTCTTGGTATGGATCGGAGGTTCAATTCTTTCATCTCTTTCGACATTTCAAACCATGTGGATTACTAAAGCAGAGTATCAAGAAACAGGCAGCAGCATCGTCCATCGTAAATGCTTTTGATTTGAACATTGAAGAATATTTGGTTATAATTAGTCGATTCATACTTATAGTGTATTGTAAATGGTCCTATGCATCCACGTGAGCAATAATTAATTATATAGCTTTTGCTGCTGTTCCCCTCAAAGCCATGGTACTCATTCTGGTTATGTTCTTAGGCAAACGGTCAGTAAATGAGACTCAAAAGTGAAAAGCATCTCTCCAACACCTTAGGGAAAAAGGGAAAAGAAAATGTACGATAATAACTAATACTTAGAAAAAATAAGAGAATTGGAAAATGGGGCCAATTATGCTCGGCATACTATTTTTTGTAGTTGTTGGTTCCGCTTTGTTCCAAGTATTTAACGTGAATGGCAGGTCAGCCAGCGATGTGATGATTTGATGCCCTAATTTGATACGATAATCTGATACAATAATCTGATACTAGAATTTGACGCGATAATTCGTACCATAATCGATAGTGATATAAATTTATACTCGCTTGAAGAGTATCAAAGGCCTGAATCTGAATCTGAATATGACATAAACTTTTTATTATGCTTTAGTTCGGCCTGTGACTCATTTAATACGAAGAATAAGACATATATCATGTCCATATTATTAGATAAAGCTCATGAAAATATACCCTTTTATAGAACATTGCTGTATTTTTGGGGGCATTAATCCCTAAATTAAAAGTGCTGAGCCTTAAATATTCATAATTTTGGCCGAATGAAGTGTAAATCCTGATCGCATACTCTTTAACATACCCTTAAACAATAATCCTTTCTAATTTATCAGCATAAACAATAATTAATAAGCATTCGCATATCAAGGGCGTCAATGTCGGATAGCAATCATTTAAAGGCAGCACTTTCGGACTTCAATTCCTTAAAATCGAATGACCAAATTCCACCTCAGATGCTCGTCAAGCTTGAGTATCTGCTCACTAAAATATTCCCCACTGTCAAGAGATAGTTCCTGAGGGCTGATGAGCTGCCGGAATACGAGAAGAACTCATTAGACCAAATATCGATATAAACTGGCGTCCAGCTCTTCATCAATATCATAAACTGCCTCTCTGGGAAGGATGTGGTGCTGTACGTGCGTGATGAGAAGATGTATATCCGAAAGGACTAGGCACTCTCGATGTGGAATCTTTGCTACTGCACGATCGACAGCAACAAAGTCGCGATCTTCAAGAAGCCCCAAAGGAGTCAAGATATCAGCAGCTCCTCTGCGAAGAAGGGCAAGGAGCAGAAGTCTCTTTATGATTTGGAGCTCAAGTACATCAAAATATCCAAAAATTTCAAGGACTACAAACGCAAATCGGTCTTCGGGATCAACTATAAGCAAAAGCAGTCCTACTTAGTCGGCTTTGATCAATAATCCGCATGCGCTCGTATCCATGAGCTCTTGAGATCGCTAATCAAGGAAAAAACCAGCAAGAATGCCCTTGCTGGCAAATCTACTGCCAAGTCTTCGAGTAAGCCCAAATAAGAAGAATAAGATGATTCACTGTCCTCAGACTCAAGAGTAACCTACACAGACAACAACATCGATCGGTCAAGCTTCGGAGGGGAAGAAGAAGAAGGTGATGGCTAGTTACCCTCAAATTCCAAGCATCCCAAAGAAATATCATTCAAAAAGAAGAATAAAAAGCATTTGGTCTAAAATGAATAATTGGGTAAGGAGCCTAGCAGCATCGAACAAGCAGGCGAAGAAGAAGCAGATCAAAATGCCCTCCGACAGAAATAAACCATACTATAGTTTATCAAAAAATAGTAATTGCTGAGCGACTAATCATTTAAGCTAACGCGCAGCAATGAAAATATTCGAGAATTCGTCCATAAATCAACAATCAACATTGTGAAGCAGTTCATTACAATATCAAATGAGAATCAGATGAAATTGGAGTTCATCATGGAATCGTATTTGCTGCAGAACCAATGGAACGAGTAAATCGAATAGATAAAATTAGACAAAAAGCTAGACGACAATGTGTATGAGATGAAGTTACGAACAAAGAAGTATTCCTATCTTTCATGGGCGAGAGGGTGCACTGTCTACTGCGTGGGATTAAAACAAAACAATGTTACTTATCTAGTGATGAGGACAGTCGAAGGGGAAACAGACCAAGATGTGGTGAAGATGGATTGGAACCAAATAATCGAATTCCATCATGATGAGAAGACTAACAAGGTGTGTATGGTCATTCTATCTGAGTTTGATTTCAAGGGGTATGCTAGCCAGGATGATAACCAAAAAATGTGCCTGAAGATCATGAAGAATATAGAGCAGTTCCCAAAGTTCATCGAAACTCAATCTATCCTGAACAAGTCCAAAACCATGTTTGATCTCACGCAGCCACTCTACAAGCCCAAAGCTCTAAAGTCAAATGCTCCTCTCGGATCCACATTCTAGCCTCACAATTAATCAAAGAAGTTGAGGAAATACTCTGAACAGTCAGAGTATGAGCTCACTTAGGAGCATTTGATTAGCAATTCTGACTCATCAAATCAGAATAACACTCGCGAGTAATCCGAGTAATAAGGACATAAAATTTAGTTTTAAAAAGATGGGTTATATCCCAAACCGAAGTAAGCATCTTCAAAGGATTAAGCAATGAAAATCTTAATGTAGACTCGATTGCGACCAACTGTAGCACTAATTAAGGCCTTACAGTCTTCGCAGTTACAAAACAAATACTACTTGAATCATTACTTCGACCAGAAGCCTTACTTAGACCTAAGCCAAAATCTCCACGATGTTGAAACAATCAACAATTATATGAATCAAGGTGGGATCTTTACAATCAGAGATAATGGAGATGTTGTCTTCTATGATGAAAAAATAATAGAGCTATCCAAGGACATTCTGAAGATGATCCTGAAGCAACTCGGCTCGAATTTAATGTCAGGCAAATCGATTATGAATATGTCTTTGCCAGTTTAAATATTTGATCATATGTCTATTCTGGAAAGGGTTGCGATGGGCTATGGATATACGCCAAGATTTCTAAGTGAAGCGGGGGATACTTAAGATATAGTAAAGCAAGCTGAGCTGGTCACTTTGTCTCTTATGGGTGTGCTGCCGCTGCACTTGAATGTCATGAAACCTTTCAACCCGATTATTGGAGAGACCTTTGAATGCATAGTTGCTGGAGTTCCTCTAGCTCTCGAGCAGATCTCTCATCACCCCCCAATAAGTGCAGTCTACATGAAAGGAGACAACTTTATCTTCCATGGGAATTTTCACTCGCATGCAGAAATGGGACTGAACCAAGTTATTGGGCGCAACTTATGCCCACTCTTCATCTAATTCCCGAAAACCAATACTTTCTATGAAATTAAATCCAATGATATGGAGATTCTAGGCATTATGTACGGCGATCGAGTTTACCGAGGAGCAGGAAAAGCATTCATCCATGAAAGAACGAATAACATATTTGTCGAGTATGCGTTCGGCAAAGATAAAAAAAAAGTGTACGAAGCCCCGAAAGGCGAGAAAATTAACTCGAACTCAGTCTTCGGAGGCATATATTCAGTCACTCCTACCTTTGGTAAAAAATTCACGAAGTGCGAAAACAAGCGTAAATTTGATGGTGTAAAGCCCGACGATATTATTGAAAAGCATACCTAAATCAGAGGCCATTGGGGGTTGGATATGTACTTTAATTAAAAGTTGGTTAAATCCATGAAAAACCCAATTCCCAATAAAATATCATATCCTGAATATGTCCTCCCTTCTGATTCCAACTTTAGAACTGATCTGCTCTTCAAGCGGATGAATTTGCTCAAATAGGCAAATTAATAGAAATAAGTGCTTGAAAATCTGCAAAGAAGGGATAGGAAACTGAGATAGGGTAAGCAGAAATGAAGTTATACCAACAAATGCTCATTTTAGGCTATAATTACTGATTATAAATTGAGGCATTCAAATTGTTATTCAATTCAGATATATTGTGGCTTATTATGTGAGATTATGAGTAGTATTGTTTATCTTCGTATTCGACTAAGGATTTGTTGCCATTTTTTTGCTGCAACTTCATTCAGATTGCAAAACATACATATCGACATTGATAGGATAGTTAGACTTTTCGAAGATGAAGGAATGATATATTATTTGGGTCAGCACAAATAAATCGAATCATAGGAGTATAAATAGCCATCATATCATAATCGGGTCATACAGCTACTTTCGCATGATTTTGAGTGAACATATGGAATTATTCGTTTAGTTCGCGATTGATGGTCTTTAACTTCATAGCATCGGTCTTCAAGGCCCCAAATTGATCTTCCAGAGTCCTCAAAACATTCAAAGTGTCTCCTAACGATCGAAGCATTTCAACATTTGCTTTACCCATTTCATTGATTTCTCCTCTCAGCTCATTGATACTCTTGATCTGCTTCATGGTTTACAATTTCTATCTTTCCCTTTGGTTTTGAATTTACTTTCTTTTGAGGAGAAGTTGCTTACGTTCTAATTACTCTTGCTCTTCTTTTTGGAGACGAGTTATTTTTGCATCGAGTTTATTCAATACATGGGAGAGCTCCGAATAGGTTTTGTTAATCAAATTAGAGAAGTATGTCTCAGTTTTGTCATAGATTCCCTTGAAAAACATGATAGACTCGAAATCTTATTCGAATTTATCGGTGTAGGAGGAGTTCGGGAGTTCCCTTTTGATAATTTAGAGGATGTTGTATCCTTGCTGCATTTTGACCTATTCCGAAAGAAACAGGATGCTTTCTTTGATTTCTAACAGCTCAGGAATATTGCGATTCGCTTTATTCACTTGCTCAGTGACCTTTTCGGCTATCTCTTCAGCCACTTTTTCAATCTTGTCGTTTGATTGCAAAGTTATCTAATCGATGTAATCTCGGATTGCGATTTTTGCGCTTTCGGACACAATGTTCAAAATATGCCGGCTCTTCACGAAATCAGATTGCTTGATGCTTGGCATAATGTTTTCTTCATACTCTGTTGCTGTGAATTACTTTCCTTTATCTTTTTTCGCGGGGGCCTTAAAGATTTTAACCCGATCCGTCTCAACCAAAAAGTTCAAGAACATTTTTTCTTCCTCTCCGAAGAGAAAACCTTTTTAGTTCTTCAACTGTGTCATTTTTTTTATTTATCTGCCATAGTCTGCAGGTTTGAGATCTCGATCTGCCCTATTAATGATCAAGATGACTCCTTCTTTTATTTCATTAAAGCTCTTGAAGGACCTGTACAAGTTCTTGGTGAGCCTCGGCAATTTGTCAGCCCTCGCTTCAGTGATGTGTGATTCATCGATCATCAAGACTATCTTCACTTTGCTGTAGATATCCAAAAGCCTTTGGACGAAGAAAGAATTGGAGATTTCATACTACTCTCCCTTATTGTCTCGAAAACCGGGGCAATCATAAAATGCCAGCCCTTCAATAATGGCTCGTGTGGGGATTGACGTCTCAGAGTATTTTTCATGTCCGATTTTGATCAATGTATTCCCGTCGACTTGCAGTTTTGGTTTGAGCCCCTCAGTCATCACAATTAGCTTATTGCCAGCCAGATAGTTCATGATGGTGCTTTTACCGACACCAGTATCTCCAATGACGATGATTGCCTCCTCGCATTGTTCATCTTTGGGAATGGACTCCACGCCCACTTTGATGAGCTCTTGCAGTTTTGATAAATTCAAGGGCACCTCCATGTTAAGTTGGTTAAGTCAAGTTGTCAAATATTATTATTACGTTTACTGTCAGATAAGAATAAATACCTCGGACAAACCTCAACAGGATACAAATAAAGCAGTACATTTGATTTCCTTTGAAATATACAAATGCACTCTTTAGGACTGCTTCTGATAATCTGTTTCAGCTCAATATTGGCATTTAAATATAAAACTATTTAATTCTCTTGTTTCTTACTGGATCTCTTCCCGTCTGCTAAGAATATTGAAAACAGAAATTACAAAACAAGCGATTAAAATAATTTGAATGAAAATAATGCATCTGTTATGGTTGATTCAGAATGTTATCGTATTATTTTTGATATTTGATAAATTTATTTACCGTTATTTGTGTCAGATAATTATTGTGTAAAATTATGCAGTGTCGATGTTCTCAGGCATCAGAGTATATCAAGGCTAAAGGTTATCTATTGCTGCGATCTTTTTGAGATGCTTTTCTGAATCAGCATGATTTTGTAACTATTTTACAATATTTTGCAATTTACTCTCGATTGAAAACTGCTATTATAATGATTGTCTCTTGATATACAATGAGTGGGGTGATTGTAAAGTATAATCATTCCATTATATTCCAACATGTCCTCACCGAGTCTCTCTCCGCAATTGCCTACACAATCGTTTCGGAAGACTTTAATTCGCAACTAAATGGAAATACAGTACTCGTTCTCCCTTTTCAACAGGCTTCCATTAGTAGTTTTGCTTATACTTCCCTACATTCAAATGCTGAAATATCCATTTAATGGATTTTATTTGTCTCTTTGGCTGCAGGGATATGGGATGGATGTTTCCACCCAAAACACGTTGCTTTCGTACATTAACCTAGGATACTACGCCACAAGTGTGACCCCTTACTTGGCAATGAGCATTGGATTCGCATATGTGGTGATATACGTCATGATGCTGTTCAGCCAAAAAATCAGAGTGAAGCCCTTGAAAATAGGATACCGCATATGCAAGATGCTGCTGTCTTCCTTCTTGTATATGTTCATAATTACTTTGTTATGCAACTCTATTAGAAATTAGTAATCTAATACGATATTGATCAAAACCCTTTCAATCATTTGCATTGGGGCCTTTGGAGGACTAATAATACTGCAGAATTGGCTTGATTTCGATTTTCTAACTTCGAATTAGAGGATTACTTTGCTAAGGTAATCGAATTGGACCACCCCTGCGCTTTTGGTTTATATACTTGTCAATTAATTCACTCTTTCTTTGCTTCCTTATACGGCCCCCTCTATACTTCCTACCTCAAAAGCTGAAGCCACACCTCATCTTATCGTGATGAACGTATTTTTTGCACTACTAGCATTCTTGTTCGTCTTCAAAAAGTAATGGCATCATTCTTAGCAGGCCTACACTCTGAATGTTCAAAAGATAGAACTTATAGGGATAGCAATTAATGGCATCGCAATTCTCATGCTCGATGTTATGTTTCTGCTAGAGCAATCTTTTTGGCTGGATCCCTCGCTGTGGTGTGTTTTTTCAGTGACTGCATGCCTCAGCATTTGGTTCTACTCCAATTTCAACATCACAGAAGAACTTTAAACAATTAACAAATGGAGCACGAGCCAGATGATGATTAATTACACAAAAACATTGCTCATTCTCTTGTAAAATAAAGATGACTACTACTACCAAACGCTCATCCTTGGCTACATCGAAATCCACAGGCAAAAGTGTGATTCTGACACTTGCCCACTTCATGTCAAAGTGAATGTTACGAGCACCCCTGAACACAGAATAGAGGAGCTCATTAAGAAAATATATAATGAGGGATGCAAGCTCTCTCCAATTTCACAGGAACTGCTCATTGAGTATTCGCTATTTCTCTATCACTGCAACAACAAAGAGAAATCATTGAAGATGCTGCTCAGTATCGAAGCCGATGATCTGCCTCTCGAAAAATTGTGCAAGTACATAAAGTTGAAAGACAGAGTTTACGGAGAGATATCTGAGCAAACAGACCAAAAGTTCCTGGATCTGCTCTCCGAAATGCATGTTAGACAGTACTAAAAATAATTGCTTAAAAAATTCGAAGAGGCTGCTCTGACTAATTTGGAGTTTTGGTCAGTTCTTAATGAAGACTATCCAGATTTCACGAAACTCTACGAAATCGGGAAAATGAAAGTGTAGATCGGCGATAAAGTGCATGAACTTTATGATAAAATCTGCAATCTCGCTCATTCGGAGAGAATTACCTATCTCTACATTAACTATTTGAAAGACATAGAAAACGATGAGTTCATGTATCAAGAAATATTTAAAGGAATTTAGGTGTAGAAAAAACTAAATGAAAAGATTGTCATCGAGGATTGGGCCAATGACTCCATAGCCATCTTAATAGTCTCTATTGAGTAATAAAATAAGGGGGTGATTATTGATCTCAATACGACATGTGCCACGATGTTCGGATTCGAAAAATATGAAATAATCAGTCGAGATATAAGCCACCTATTTCCTGGCAAACTGGCCAACCAAATCAGTAGATTTCTCAATGTCACAGAAAAACATGAATAAATTGCTAAAGGCTAGCAAAAGATGGAGGAAGGGTCATTTATGATGGAGACCTTCTATAACACTCATCTTGATACTTTCTATGTTGCATACAGCAATGGCTATATCCTCGAGCTCAAAAGAACAGTCCAACATTACAATAGCATTCAAACAGGTATGTCCCTCATTTTGACCTTTGAGCAGAAGTTTCCGTTAAATAGCTGCTTTTTACTCTTCGCGCACTCTGACAAACAAATCGATGAAAAGATCGACGAAATTGTGGAGCAGGGTGCAGTGGATATAGTCAAGAAGACAAGAATGATGATTACTCTTGCGCCAGCTGACAGCCAAATATAAAACGAAGGAATATCGTCTAACTAATTGATCGGCGTATCTTCTTCTTGCATTCAATTTCTCGATGTGAATCAGAAAGATGTGGAAGCCCACAAAAAATATTCTGATTTGGTTCGGATTCCTCTGTAGTTGCTGAGCAAATAGAAATCAACTTTTTTCTTTGATAATGTCATCAGAGTGGAAGATAAGTAAAGTAGCAGATCGATATCGTGGAGGCCCTTCAAATCCAATATCATTGTCAATAAATAGATATTTTCATAGTTTATTGTGGTCAAGTTTGCAATCGCGCCTGGTAATCCTCAGCTATTGCATAACTCGGGTAGTGAAGAGGGATCAATGCTAAGCTCTAAGATATAAGCAAGGCCTGTGAACAAATCAAAAGAGCACGAAATCAAGAATTAGAGCAGTTTCCAATTTCAAATATATGATTGCTTCAATAACTTCACTTACTTTGGGGATTCGTCAGGGAAGGATGAGGTGATACTATTTGATAGATTATTCAGCTTGTCGACATCTGAAAGAGTGTCCAATAAAAATGTCAAAGGCAATAGTTTTGGTCACAACATCACAACCCTCAGGTTGCATGAGAATTACATAAAAGTCATTGAGAATTCAGAGTAATCGGAGAGCGAAAAGGATCAATCATCAATAGCATCGACCAACCACCAGTTGCTGTCAGGGACTGAAGCGGAAAGATTAAGCAAGAAGGACCAATAAACAATCTTCTAATCTCACAAAAGTTATTGTCGCTTCATCGACAAGCACTCATTGAAGCAGTATGCTCAGCTATGGGTGTTTATATCATTTGTACTAACAATCAGTTCCTACATTGCGATCTACTTCCTGTTCGACGTGGATTCCCTAAACTCAGTGGCTAACTACGATAAGATCATCATTAAGAACTCGATGATTGGGCAAATAGCTGCGAGCAGATTTCTAATTGGGCAGGTTGAGCTGAACTTTTATGAGATCGATAGTGCGAAGATATAAAAACTGATACTGGATACGATGATTGAAGTGCTGGATTAAACTCAGGCTATCTTCCCATTCTACACAGAACACTTCTCACTTTAGGTGCTCATCAATCCGGGCAACCCCCCGCAAAAGCAGAACTTCCTCTCCGACCAGTTCATCCTTTCTTACACCGGCTACTTCAGTTAGCTCTACAGCGAAATGCGATCCACGACAAATTTCAATGAGTTTAAGCCCGATCTACGAGATTTGCACGATTACAATTCCTGGTATATTCTATAGAATGGCAACATCACCAAAAACATTATGGTGAAAAATTCGATAAACTCGACAAATAGCAAAATTGAGGAGGTGCAGCAAGTTCTCAGGAAAAACATCATCTTCTTACTGTGTGGGATCGCATTACAGCTCATTATGAGTGCCATTCTTATTTGGAACATCTTTCATATTAATAAGAGGAAGATCTCCATTCTCGAAATATTTCTGGAAAGCAATGAAAAGCTCATTCAAATCTTCTCCACCAAAACTTAGAGCTTTTTAATGACTCTGCATGCTGAGGAAACCGCCGAGAATTCAGATGTGTTTGAGGAAATCGACAATCAAAAGAAAAATTTTGTGTCGAACAGTTTTGGGAAAAAAAAGAGATTCAAAACGACCTAATTCCATAAAATGCCGTATGCCTTAATAATTCTGGTCACTGCCATTTCTTGCATTTTCTATATTCATATCTTCATCACCAACAAGGACAATTTTGTATTCACTGAAAATGTGTTGAACTATGCATACAAGATCTCAGAATGCGAGAATATGCTTTATGGAGGGGTTGCAGCAATAGACAATGCAGCCTTGGATTTGTATACAGGCAAAGGGGATTTCAGTGGGTTAATTTGGGCGATTGAGCAATTTAATAGGAATTTTCTGATATACCAAAAGTAATTATTGGAGTGGCATTACAAGACCTTCGGCATCTACGAAGAGTTTCACAACTATTTCGCAAAAATATTCTTGCACGACATCTGCAATGGTGAGATTGTGATTCACGAAGCGTGCTAAAATGTCCTCTCCTCGCACGGTGTTTCGATTATCATCACAGATCTCGTTATCACGAACGAAATGCTGGGCGAGCTCCTGTCTTCCTTCATGGGGGTGGACCTCAGCTTTAAGTTTCAGTACTACAAGAATCTGGAGATCATCAAACACAGCCATGAGGCCATTCGAGATAAGAGCATTGAGTTTTGGGCGAAACTCAACATGGAATTTAGTGATAACTCTAAGCGCATCTTACTGATATGGGCCATTGTGTGTTCGGCTGCCATCGTATTATTTTCGATATACCTGTGGAAATCTGTGCTTAGAGATGTCAAGGATTTGAGGTCGCTGCTGAAATTCTTGCCAATTAGTTTCGCCATAGAATCCCCCAAAATCAACGAGTACATCTCCATGATTTTGCAGGGCAAGGGTTCGCATACCTGATTAAAGTGAGTAATGATATTTAATAGTCTTATTGTTTCTTATTTCCGGATACTAGACAATTGTCCTCGACCTTAAACAATTATTATCTCCATTTCCAAAATGTGTAGACATCCTCTAGTTTATAGCAAGTTCCTGCCATTCTGGCCCTTTCTGATGGTTATATTAAATAATGCAATTTATGCCCGTAAATAATAATATTAATTAATCATGAATGTATGGCATAGAGATGATGATACTCAAACTTTATTGAGACGATGATTTTCCATCTTTCGGGACTGAACCTATGACCCTACATTCCTTTCTCGATTCACTTCATTTATTGCACTACATTGCACTTTGTTGTCAGTGTCTGTTCATGCTCAATTCAGGTGATTTGCAGGCATTCATAAATTAAGGCATTTATATCATCAGTGAAGTGAATTAGCAGATGGCTCACTAGCTGGATAAAGCCGAACAAATTTAACAACATGTGAATGACTGCTGAAAATGGATGAAATGCCCATGATTTAAATAATGGACAATATTAAACAGTTTAATCGACAAATTGTTAATTTTAATATAATCCCAGCAAGAGTGAGATGGCTCTGCATCCATGCATGTGCAGATGCGTTGAGAGTATGCCAATATATGGCATGGTTAGAGTATGAGAATGATATGAGCGTATTTGATTATTGATTGACTGATCAGACAGTTCATTCTTCGAAGAAGGTGATGACTCCATTTCCAACATTGGCCAGCATTTAATTGAACTCTTCTTGAGTGTTGAATTTGTTGTATTGACCGAGAGTGGCATTGTAGTTGCGGATGTGCTTGAATATCTTCTGATCGAATCTATGTCTCACTGGCGGGATCACCAGGATTCCAGCAGCCAGGCCTCCGAGGATATACGAATACTTCAGCACTATGCTATCACATCTATTTACTTTGTTAGTTAGTTGACAACTCAATTAATAATGCAATAATGCGAACGATCACTCTATATCACATTATGCCACATTATACCACACTATGTATGCCACATTATACCACATTATACCAAATTATATCACAGATTCCCCCAATGTAAATATCAATCTCGAACCAATGCATCCGAAAATAACTCAATGCCGACTCATTAATATGATATTGCACATGCAAGCAACATATCGATATATAGTATGTCCATGGAGTCAGTTATTATTGAAATGTCAATGCGCGTGGGTATGCTGGCTAGCCCACATTATTGTATATTAAATGCTTTGGTATTTGGCCATTATACAATTTTAATTAATGCCACCGAAAGCCAATCTCAAATCTAAACATAGAAGTTCTCAGAACCATCGTGCGTCAAAGAATGCGCCCATTTTGATGCCTCTTTACTGTAACCAGTTTTGTTAACGCAGAGATCCTGTTCAGCAACTATGAGGAATCGACTTCCGGCAAAGATAACAAATAGTTCATGGAAAACCTGAAGGAGAAACTGGAGGAAGTGTACACCAACTCAAGTGAGACATTCTTAAAAAGTTTCATGACTTTCGTGCTGGACTTATGTGGGTTAGGGAAGTTCGCGAGCAAAGTCGATTGGCGCCACAATGTGGTCGAGCAGCTTGAATAAATGACTGAGCATGTTGCTGAGTTGCACAAGCAGAACAAAAATACAAAAAGGACCAAGAAGCCGACCAAACAAAAGCAGAAGGAAGAAGCTGAAGCCACTTCAATTCAGCTGCCCTAATTCCCAATGCTCGTCACAAATTCAGGCAAATCAAAACCCTTCGAGCAGTTCATCGCGAACATCGAGTCGATATTGAAGTTTGTCATTAGTGATGACATGGATGCCTTTGTTGAGACTGGGCTCATGAAACTGCTGTTCGAAGTGCTCGCTTAGGTTAGCAAGTGCAAGCTGAGAAATGTGCGGGCAAGCGGTATCTAATTGTGCAAGATAGCGGCCGATGTGAGCTGCGGGTACTATCAATATTTGGTCCAGGCTAAGAATAAAAGAGCAACCAAACTGCTTGCCATTATAGTCGATGGCTATTTGGAGAGACTCATCAAACCAAGGTTGCGGGATGTCGACTAAAAGATTAGGGAGAAGTCATTCACGATATTTAACGAGTTGCTCAACAGGCTCCCGAGCGAGCTAATGAAGCCCGAATAATTGGATCGAGTTCTGATTCCTGCGCTGATTCCGAGCCTGATTTTGAGCTAGAGCCATGCCAGTAGCTCGAAGAACATCGAAATGAGCCTCGCCATCTTATTGAATATGCTGGAATTGGCCAGCAAAACTAATGTGGTGGACTATTTCATCGATAAGGTGCTAAGTGTGATGTACGATGCGGCTGTTCAGCTGGCTTACTCGGCTTAGGCCACTAATTCTCAAAACGGGTTATTATGCCTAAAATGGATGCACAAACTTCAACGGATTGGAGAATCACCCAAACTTCTTAGTGCCAAACAGATCCTAAAACTATTCGAAGTCTATACAGGCATATCCTCCTCTTCGACCCTTCAGCCAAACAATAATGAGCATATATAGCAATGCATAGAGCTATTCCTGTACAGTGTCATCTGCTACCCAGACAAATCGGAGCTGCAACTAAGCCGACAAGCCATCATCATATAATTTACCAATCTTCTGAGCGGACTATTGCAAGTCTCATCTTCAAGTGGTAGCAATGTTCGGAGCAGCTACATGTGCCCCGAGGGTGCCAAGATACTGAATCGAACAATCGCAGTATTTTGTAACATCCTAAACAATAAGGATGTGTGGGTGATAAACTGTGAGGAGTTGTTTCTGCTGCTGTTCTCTGAGTATTATCACTCGGATGAGAATAATTCGGATGTTTAGTTCCATGAAGTTGAGCTGTATGTGCTGTTGAACCTACTCATCTACTATAAAGAACATTTGCATAAATTGGCGGCCAAGTATGTGGGTGGTGGAAGTGCCAAGAATAGCACTAAGGATGTGGTGAAATTGAAGAAATGTTTGGATGAGGAGATTAATGCTTTTAATTCGCGCATTTGGATCCATGCCAAATAGCTATTCTTCGAGAAACTGCTCAAGACCCCTCAACTAAGCAGCCTCTACCTCAAGCTATACTCACTCGTGTAGACATAGCAGCATACATCGAATGCTCAGGCATCCTTTATCATCGACCAAGTTCTGCTGATCCTCAGTTAATAGAAGTTCATCGTATACGCAGTGGAGGATATTAGCCAAATGTGGGGAATTGTCAAAAACTGCATCTGCATCTACCACAATTTGCTCGGGAGCAACAACAAAATTAAGCCCTTAGTCAAAGCCCTCAACCTAAAGTGCCTCACTTCTTCTTTGACCAGTATGCACGCACTCTTAGACCCAATAGAAGTACTCAAGATCTCGGCCTTGACGTCATTTTATAAGATACCTGAGCTGTAAACCCTCTAATTTTTGAAATTGTGCCTCAACAAATACTCGGATCTACTCTAAGACCATCACCACGCTGAGGTAAATGAAACCAGACTGCAGTTTTTGGTCCTTTTCTCGAATGCCTATTCGCAGATGTTCAAGTAGCTAATGAGTGAGCCATCTAACGAGCTGGTCCATAAGTATGTGGCGTACTGCAACTTACTCGTGGACATGATCACAATGCTGGCCATGAATCCGAATCATGCGCATTCAGAACAAGTCCTTAGGAATAAAGACCGAGATCGGATGTGGATTGTTAGGTTTGGGGCATTTGGGTTGTTGATGCAGATCTTGAAGACTGGCGGCCATGACAACATTTTAGAGAATCAACTATACCCAATATACTGCGAGTTAACGAGCACTCAGCTGGCTAATTTGCATACCTATATTAGGATGGTCTTTGCCGGTGAGTTTTAAAGTTTGTCCCATATAATAGCCACAACTACCGATCCCAAAAGCAAGCGCCAGTCAATTAAATTCATAATCCCACACCATTTCAATACAGATTACCCAAAAAACTCTGAAATATTAGACTAGGAAGAGCAGCTTCGTAATTTAATTAGCAAATTAAGTATCGAATACAGCAACAGCAATGCCAGCAGTATAAACATTAAGAATAAATTGACGGCTGAGTTATTTGGCACTTTCGCCTGCAACTATCGGCTGTGCATGTAGAATATCGAGCTCATTGCTTAGTTTGTTATGGTTGGCTGTGTCACTGACATGCGCTGTGTTCTTGACAAAATTAGCAGCATTGCTAATCAAAGTGGAAATGATACGATGATCAATGTGATGACTAACACATTGCCCCAAAAAAACAACACATTCAATATTAGTAATTATGCTTATAACACTTTGGCGAACTTCAAAAGTGCCTCAAGCAATAATCACACATTGTTCCATGTGCTAATTCGTGAGTTAATAAAGAAGTAAAGCCTAGAACAAAATAAGGGGAAGTTTATATTTTGGAGGCTGTTCACATAAATAAGCACAGTACTGATAAACTGGCATGTTGAGTATGTGTTAAGACAGCAGAAATAGCAGCTCTTATAGCATGAAGACAACAATGAGTAGTAAGAGTCATCTGAGGGTTAAAAGGCAAACAAACTAAATCGCAATGGTAGCAAGTAATAAAACATTCTCATAAACATATGCACAATTCTCCTGTAAAGATACTTGAAATACAATTACAATACCAAAGCACTCTCTGATAAGCTCATGCTTTATATTGCTGATGCCATCGATAAGCTCATTGCCTTCATGGTGCACATCGAGCAGAACATCAGCCAAACCACAATTAACAATTACATTGCCTGCGAGGTCAAGTCTGAAATTATATTGCTTATTTTAAAGAGAGTGCATCGAAGGTATCCGAAATAAGTGCTGCATCGTCTGTGCACATTCTTTGGTGCCAAAATGCAGTTACTTGCAGATGCTGGAAATAGAATGGAAATATAAAAAGGAATGAATGAGAGAGGCGATGAGAAAAATGAGTACGAAATTCGGATGACAACAGCTCTGAAGAATATACAGGAATATTTAACTAAATTAGGAAATGTACAGAAGACCAATGCTATCAACAAACATAAAGACAATGAAAAAAATAAGAGCAATCGAAATAGAGCAATCGGAAGCCAAAGGAAATCAGAACGAATACAAAATATGATGGATGAAAATGGGGAAAATAGCGGAAACGAAGACTCAGCCAATTCATCCTCCATCCAATAATCAGAAGACTCTTCGAATTAGTGATAACCCATATTTTGCATTCAATAATTACATGTTAAATATTGTTGGAAGTATGATCAAATTGCTCAATGACGGCTTGTTATGCTGCAGGCTTGTGATTGAAGTGACTCTGATGAGCCTCCTGATCGATGGGTCCTAGGATTCGAATAGTGGGAAGCTTGAGTTTTATGTGTAAATCCTGTCTTCACAAAATCTGCCTCGTAAGGATGTTCGTTTTTCCAATTTTCAAATGACACATACATGTGTTTGCTCAGCTCGTTAATCATCTTACTTATCGATGAGTTGTCGCTAACCAAGTTGGCCCTTTTCTGCCCACAAAGTTCCAGAGTCTGTTTCAGCACTTCAATATTGTTGTCTATTTTGTGTTCCTCTTCTTTGGCGTAATACCCGATGACAGTCTTGAGCACTTTTTCAGAAGTGAGATTGCTGCTCTTCAAATTTATTTAGTTTTCCATGGATTGGATTTGGGTGCTCATTTGTCGGTAGTTCTCCCGCATTGAGGCATTGAACTCTTTCACGGATTTATCAACTTGCTTTTCAAAGTCCTCAAAAAACCTTTCGACGAGCCCAAGGACCTTAGTTTTCGCTTCCCCTACTTTTTGATGAATAGTGGTTTCATCAATAGACTTCTCATGGAGTTGTTCGTCGATCTCTTCTTTGTAGTTGTGCAACAAATTGAGATCTCCTTGAAACTTATAAAGCAACTGGTCCACTAATTCAGCCAAACTAACCGATAAGAGATATGTGTACTTCTGAAACTTGCCATAAGTTTTCTCATTCTGATGTTCTTGAGTGTGCAGATCTATGCAAGTGGGACATAATGGGAGTAGGCATTACTTGTTGCGGCAAAAGTTGAAAATAGTCTCAGAGGGGTGGAAGGCACAAGATTTAGGAGGGTAGGCCGGCTGTGGGGTATTCTTGGTTGACATTTCTATGAGTAGCTCTTAATAAGCAGATTCTATAAATAACTAAATATATTCGAAATAAGGTTACTATTATTCTCACAGCATATATAGTATTTATTCATTTGGAAATGCATAAGTACTAAATAACAAGCCGCAATAAATAAATAATTAAATTATGTGCAGTTAGTTATAGCAATCTCCATATTTATTGATCCGCTTGAATCAATATTAATATTGAAGCATAGATCAAATTGATTTTAGTTCTTAATTCGTGGAGCTGTCTATTTTAAATAAATTGTTAATTTTGGCTTTTCTGCTTCTTGTCTCTTCAGATTGGTGAGCCTTTAACTGCTTATACCATAATTTTTATTGTGAAGCTTCAGGTAGTAGAAATTTCCAATAAAGAAGTTAAGCCTGAGGGCTTTGAACTTTACTCTTTCAATCGGTCGTTTTAATCTCTTAAATTCAAGCATATAATGACTATTCACAGAAGTGAGGTGAGCAATATATTCACAAAGTTGAGGATGAACTACATAATCTCACCCATCATGTCAATACATTTATTTCATCAACCTTTTTACGCTGTCATTCGGAACACCACTCATTATGTTCATGAAATTTATATCTAATCTATCTGCATATTTATGCATGTCTTTATTTATTTATGTTATATGCATGTATATGATGCATATATATTTAAACTATAATTATGAATTTAATATAAAACTCTGAATTTATTTCATAAACACTTCGATTATTAGTTTGAGCTGTTAAGTCATGGATATTTATAGTTGAGATTGTGATATCGAATTGCATAATTAAGGTAATTGTTAAATCATTTCAGAGGTTGCACTGCATTGTGGATACGCCAATAAAGTAGCATTGGAAGGTCTGTGAATTCCTCACACACTACGTCTGCATTATCAAAAGTATGTACCTAATTAGCCATAGGGTGCAATGTATTTGCGTCTACTCTTTGTTGATGAAGCCTCAATCGATAAACTGCAATGAGGATCTGAAATGAGCACTTCGGCAGTTTAATTAGGCAGAAAGGGAACTCGACCATTCAATATTTTTTATGGTTCGTTCAAGTTTGGGCATTGGCAGTTCCATCTTGTTAAATTTATTTTAGTTCTGTCAAGCCCAAGGTCCGGAGAGCTGACAAAACTTTCATTTGAGCCAGGTATTTGCTATAGGTAGGAGTAGAGGGAAGGTAAGCAGTCTCTTTGACCGACTTCGGAGTTAGCATTTCAAGCAGGTAGTGAACTCAGATGAAGCAGCAGATGAGTCACTCCTGAGTGTCTATCATTTTGACCATGGCCAGGCCCTTGATTTTGTGTAGCATTTCTATTTTGGTATTCCCCCTACTCCATAACTACATAAATTATTAATCAATTGTGATATTTAAGCATCATCTCATATATCAGATCGCATTTAATTAATTAATTTATTTATTTATTTTGGTTTGGCATTGTCTATTTAGGCAATAATCTAATAATATGATCAAATAATTCATAAATATAATTCATAAATATAATTCATAAATATAATTCATAAATATAATTCATAAATATAATTCATAAATATAATTCATTAATATACAATAAATATACAGTTAATATAACATAACGCATAATACAAACCAATATTGAATGCATAAAATAAAGTGAATCATTTAGCTAAGTAAATTCCCATTGAGTTCGGGTAAGCAGCCAGAATAAAACCTTTGGTTTTCAAACTGTATAAACTTTCAATAGGCTGGTTGACAATCCCCTAATACTTGCTTCGATGCTCAGGGTCAATGGAGTTGATGACAGTGACTGAGCCATCCTGCATACCAATCATTGCCTACGATTCCTTTCGATTTTATCTGAGGTATATACTTGTCGGGATGCTGCTTAGCGATATCTTTTGGTAGGTCTAAAATAAGAGAAAAATTACGATTCTCTTCATGAAGTTACGGAAGTAGAGGTATTGGCTATTCTTTGAAATGGCCAAGTATGTCTCACTCAGCACTTTCGATACACACACTTGGATCTTGATCTCAGTCTCAAATGCATCGGGCTCAACCATGGCTTTGCTCATTCTTTGTTCGAGGCAGAATTCCGTCTGTGAGCATCTGTCGACAAGGAGCAGCGAGTATGTCTAAATAAACTAAATAGGTACTCCATCGAGTTGGAAATCCACATTGTATGCGCTTATACTGCCTGTGGTTGACGCCACGATTAGTAGGTTCTTTTCTGAGTGCGACTCGATCGATGACACGGTGGTGTTTAACTCGAGGACTTTATGGAATTTCATTATTTTTTTCTTGCCCTCAAGCGACACCTCGAAGTCATAGACGTTTCCTTGCTTTGAGAAAGCCCATTTGGCATTTTTGCCGCCGTAGGTAACAGATGAAACGCTAATGATGTAGTCATTCAGCTTGGGGTCTGAGAGTTTGATAAACTATTCCGGGAGGTAGTTTTACTCCTTTGTGAATTTCTTAACATTGACCAACTTAATGCTTTGGTTCTGGCAAAAGCAGACGATCTTGCCGAGGCTCTCATCGTAGTATGCTTCAGTGCATGCGTATTTCCATTTATAGGTCTTAAGTTCTTATGCAGTCTCTAAATTCCACAGTTTGAGCCTGCCATTTTAGTGGGATGTGAGCATAAACTGCTGGCTGATGGTCTTCACGAACAAGACTTTGGATGGAGAACCTCCCACTAAAATAGAGTGCATCTGCTCCACTAAGTTCACATAATAGACTGCTTCTGTGGTGATCACCACTCCTTCGTTGCCCTCCGTGTCCATATGAATCCCTGTAATCGAGTAGTACAGATTGATTTTACTGAAGCTTGGGTTCGGCTCAATGTCCAATATCTTGGCATTAAAATTCCAATAATATAGATTCCCATCGCCGGAGGCAACAACAACTCGATTGCGATATGATTTGATTGAGAGGATTTCGCCTGAACATATTTTCATTCTCCAAGTTGTTTCGAATTCCCCATACTTCACTAAGAGCAACTCCCCAGTTGCAGTGCCGCACATGAGATAGGTGCTCTGTTCATCATGATCATAATAAGCGCATGAGGTTAATTAAACCAGCTAGTCTTCCTGGTCTCCCTTAATGAAGACATCGTAGTACTCGAGTTTTTCTTACTTTGTGAAGGCCCAGAAATGAATTTGATCCCGACCGACTGTTGCGAATTCCAGTAACCTGCCTTCTCCAACAGTGTTCATTATCGCAACATCATTCAGCTTATCTAAAGTGTAGCTCGAGGCTTTAAGTTTTCCTGAAACCATCTCCCAAATGCATACTGTGCATTATCTGAAATTCCCCAGAGAAATCAAATATTTGTTGTTTTGGCTTAAAGCAATCGACTGTACCCCTTTTGGATGGAATTAGAACTTTCTTTCGATTGTGAAGTCTTGCCCTAAAACATAAATTCCTGCAGTTTCATTTTTGCTTTCGACTCCGACCTAAGACGATGCTTGAGAGCCATCTTCACTCCCACTCAAATCAGACTGCTTTTCCTTTTTGGCTGGATTAAATTGGGAAACACATATCAATTTCTTGAAATCGTTGGTAATTGCAAGACTCCCAATTTTCTGTGGCATTGTGATGATCTTCTGCGATCTTCCCTTGCTGAGAGACTAGATAATGATCAGGTTGTCATAGACATAGGCATACCAACCATACATGAAATTCCAAATGATGTGGTCGTGAGCAAATGGTTAAATTCCAATCAGAAACTCTAGGTTAAACTTCTTTGATCCATTCTATTTTATCTGCTCTATTTTAGTGGTGTATGAAAGCTGGTCCTCCAAAAGTTCCTCCTGGAAGAAATGTTTCAAAGGAAGATCATGTTCCTTATTGAGAGGGGTTGTCTTTGTGGTTAGTTGAGCCTTTGGCTATCTTTTTTTGGTTTTTTTAAAGCTAATTGTTTTTTCAGCAAAGTTCCTTTCTATTTTCTGAGGGGCAAACTCATCGTCATCATTATTGCCAGATTTCTTCATCAAAGCACTAAACACTATTTTTTGCGGTTCTTTCATTTGCTTTAAGGGGTTGCTTTCCTCAGATTCCAATGCAGATTTTTGGTATAGACTCTGAGCGGCTTCATTTTATTTGCCTCTGCGTGGATCATAGTGTGAGTTTTGGATGAACTGCCCTTTCTTTTATTTTCTGAAGATTGGAGGCTAAATGAACCTCTAGAAAGGCTCTTTCAACGCCCAAACCAGAACACCTTCGCTCCCCACAGTCCATAGTCTTCTGTTCTCTCTTTCATAGAGGATGTCATTAATGGTGCTTGCGTGGCCAATGAAGACTTGGTGAGGCTATCTCAAGAACGAATAGTCCCAAATCTTCACAAAGGAGTCATCGCCTACCGAATAGAGTAAATAATCTGACAAATTAAAGGCGATCGCATTCAACGATTGACGATGAAGAGCTTGCATTTCGACTTATATTTTGATTTGCTCTTGGTTGGAGGAACGCTCAATATTGTATCTACGAATTGAAGTGTCATCGCAGATAACCCATAAACGAGAGGATGTCTGACTTTATGGCTCGGCCTCAAACTTCAGTTTCTTAACAATTTTGCCAACGAATATTTTGCCGATCATTTGCAGGCTGCGGAGTTCCCAAATATTGACATGTGTGCCACTATCGCCAATGATCGCAATTATTTCGGAGTCTCCTGAAAATGCAGAATGCTGATACTTGCTCGATATTTACACTGGCAGATGCTTGATTGGTTGATGGGAATGCATCGGTGAGTAAAGCATGTTCACCTTTTGGTCGAGCACTGCTAGAAAGTGTCCATCAAGGCTGTAGTCAACATACACGATAGGCGAATTGTGATGGTTGATTTCTTGGACAACGGCTGTGGTTTCAATGTTGAAAATGCGAAGTACTCCGGATTTAAATCCTGCCACGAAATGCATTGAATTTGGGTCAGCTGCAATGCATGTGCAGATGTCTGTGGTCGGATATGAAAATTAGTAGGTTTGCTCTAAATCGTGAGTGTCCCACAGTCGGATTGTTAGATCAGCGGAAAGTGTAATCATGAGGGATGAGAATTTGTGAGCCAAAATCTGAGTGACTGAGGCTGTATGAGATCGGAGGATGGTTTTGTAATTGCTGTTGGTGAGGTCGAGAATTGAAAGAGTGCCTGAGGATGTACCGCAAGCAACTAAAGACGAGTCCTAATTGAGCACTAAGGATGTCACAACTCCATCATTGCTGGCCTCCAAGATATACTAGGAAAAGTCCATGTGCCACACTCTGAGCAGATGATCTTCCCCTCCAGTCACACAAAACCCAGCGCTTAACGCAATGCTGCTGATTGCACAGTTATCATGGAGCTTATACACTTCTTCAAGTTCGTGAGTTTAATAATTTACTTGAAAAAGGAGCCCAGTATTGCTGCCAACAAACACTCTCCTTATCGACTCCTTCTGTTTGATCGGATTGGGGTCATCAAAGGCATACTCGAAATCGAAGACTGTGAATATTGTATTTCGCGCATGATGATTCAAAATGACAGGAGTTCCTGGCAGATGCTGATTTTTGATTCTCCAAAACCTAATATTCTCTTTGCCGCATGAAACCAGCCTATTGGCATCGACGGGGGAAAACTTCAAGGAAAGTATGGAAAAGTCACTAATTTGTTTTGCCAAGAGCACTGGCTTGCGTGTCACTTCGATCTCACTAATGTCGAAGATGAGAATAGCCTGCCTTTTGTAGGGATCGAGCCCTACCATTGCTAAGTATCTTTTGAAATTAAGGCGGATTTGCTGAACTTTTTCGTATGGGCATTGGAAACTGCTGACACATTTGTTGTCCACCCATATTCTGACCCCACTCTTGGGACCTTCCTGAACAGTCACGACCCAATCCTCGTATGAATCCATTGCCACAATGAAATCCGTATGGCCTTGCATAAACAGCTGCTCTCCAGTGTTGATGTCCTTCCGAATGAGAACACTCCCTCCACTGTAATAGATGCTCTACTTCTTGAAAAGTATGTCAGGGTTGTGCAATGATGAGAAGGAAAATGCAGTGTACAGTTATAATAATGGTTCAGATTGCAGTTTTTGGACGCCAGGATGATACGATGTTTATTGGGATTGAACTACTTTTTTCCTTGTTGTGGGAGCTTCTTCTCTTGCAACGATGCTCTATGCGATATCTCCAAATCCACTCATCGATTCGACTTTTAGGTTTTTCTTTGTGTCAAAAGGATTTATTGAGTTAGGCATATACATAAAATTGTACGCTTCTTCCCATTTCCCTCCCTTTACCATTTTAAATGACATTTCTTTTGGCAATGTCTCCCAATCATAGATGTTGGAACTTGTGTAAATACCTCTAATTGTCATATTGGAGCATACTTGAATTCCCCTCAAAGTGTGCACTCCAGAATAGTTTTTAATCACTCCTTTCGAAAACAGTCCAAAGCTTTCCAGATGGTGTTCAATATCTATGCATAGAATTGTCCAGAAATTTTTCTTACTCTCTTAGAGATTGAGAGGAATTTTTAAAGTCTAAGTTGTGTGATAATTTTACATTTCCACCGGAGACTGAGTACTATCTTTCCATGTTAGTTAAAGTGAATCTAACACCTGGCTCCCTATCTTTGATTCCTATTTCGAAATGCAAACAGAATAGTTTCTGAGGCGAAGTGAATAACTCGACATAGAGCTAGAATATTGAAAGGATGTACGTATCTTCCTATTAGATTGCAATGCTTGATTTCTGAAGCTGTGGGGTCAGGAATTGTGATGGTGTTATTGGAGATAATTGGGCCTGTCAGTTTGAAACATTTTCTGGCAATGATCGGATCCTATGTAATAACAGGGAATATACGTGGACAATCGCTACACTGCCCCTGTATGAATGAGGAGTTTCGAAAGTATCATACTTCTTAAAGACATCGACAAAGGGATGCTGCCATTCAGTGACTGTGTCCATTTATTGACGGAATATTTTAAATTACAACGATTTATTATATTTGTCTATGACAATTTGAATTCCTGAGTTTATTTATGTCGAAATGAAGGAAGAGTCAATTTTATAAACATCATCATGCTTCTTTAGCTGAGTGCAGATGAAGAATGGTGAAGGGTAAAGGCAGTTTATTTCGATTTCAAATAATTCAAACTACTCCTATGAAGTTATTTCCTATTTAAATTATTTCGTCAATTAAAAGATTACTTATAAATTTTATACTGTCTCGTTAGTTCAGATGAAGATGTTTGTGATGATTGTGTTTTGATTAGTGAGAATAATGATTGAGCAAAAAATAAATACTGAGAACTGTTTTTGGCAAATAGCGCTTTAGAAATGTTCTACTAACGATAATGACTAAATGCACTCATTTGTTTTATTGATTATCTTTTGTTGACATGAGTGTTCATCGTTGATAGTCAATGTATTTTATCCATCATTTTCTTATCATTATTCATTATGTATAGAGTCAGAGCAATACAAAATGTCCACCTCAAAAACACTGCTAAATCTAAAGCTCCTCTCTCAGAGCCAAAAACAGGCATATAACAAAGAATGAGTCGAATAGCAATAGACAAATCATATGTCATAAATACGAAGGATAAGACCAATATCATGCAAAGTGTTAACATATCTGAAAATGAAAGGAAGGCTAAGGTTATTATCAGACCACATCCTGCGCGTCCTGCACAAAGAGCAGGATCAATTAAATTAAAAGTTAGTGAGAATGCAGCCTCTCCTCAAGTTAAACCCATCTCAAATAAATTTGCTCAAAATCTTCAAAAATACGAAGACAATACAACAAAAAACTATGACAAAGATCTCAAAAATAAGCAGTAATAACAGAGTGAGAATGAGATGAGTCTATAAGCTAATAAAATACAATAAACTTATTTTAACTCCAATAAAGAAGAATCAGAAACATCCATCAAAAAATAATAATTACAAAATTAAAAATCAATTTTGGTCAGGGAAATAAAATAAACGGATGCTTAAACTAAATAAAAGGAGGAACTTATAAATGCATACTCTAAAATATTGGAAATAGAAGAAAGAAACAAACTAAATTAGAAACAAAAATTAGAGCAGCAAGAATAATGTGCAAGGAATTAACAGAAGAAGGCCGAGCAGAGAAAAAAATTATTACAATAACGGAAGTAGAGGTAATAAGAGTCAGCAAGATAGTAGGAACTACTTGCTGAAAAAATAAAAAAGCGAAGAGCCTAACGAACCGAGAAATCATTAGAGAAAATGAGAATCGAAGAACTCGAAAAGCAGCGTAAACTATAAATGTAAAGAATAACTGAAAAGCTATAGAAGTAAGGGAATAATAGTTTGGGGATTTTGTACAGCAATGATTCACTCTCCCATTTTTAGTTAAACGATGTGATGGTCGACGTGCAAGTTAATAATGTTCTATCAAAAGAGTAACTGTTCTCTCATTTAAAGTAGCCTCATCGTTCAGCAATCACTAAACTGCGAGACGAGCTGAGCAGAATCAATTAATCTTATGCAATGATTCGGTATCAGGTTGAAAATGCAAGGCTGTCAGAGGGATTAAATGGATACAGAATTGAGATACTTAACAAAATCGGAACATTGTTCATGAATGCACGAGCGGATGGCATGACTAGCTAATTTAATTTTATTGAAGTCGACCCCCGAGCCCCGAGAATATTGCCAAATGTTATTGCCACGAGAGGCATAGATAGAAACAAAGCAAAGCAATTTGTAACCAGGACATATAATTGCAATGATGTCGACTGTGCAATCTGCTTGGGGAACCTCGAAAGCGAGTAAGGTAGCCAGTTGCAATGTGGCCATATTTTTCATGCTCATTGCTTAGAGGATTGGCTTGAAACAAACGGGAATTGCCCATCCTGTCGCTATAATGTTAAGTTTTCGAATGCCGAGTGATGTTTATTTGTATGCATTATTTGGCTATGATGATCGATTTGAATTTGTATAACAACTTTCGAAAAGCCAACTTGCAATGGATGATGGAATCGATGGCATTATTAACTTTCTGAACAGTGGGAAGGATATCGAACTCACGAAAGAGAAGAAGTAAAAGAAGAAAATGTCAGCCCACGACGAAACTAATAACAGAGCAGTAATAGACTAAGAGCACTAAACGCAGAAGATCGAATAGTTCGTGGGTTTTCAATAAATTTATGAGGCCAGGCTCGAAAAAATGGAGAAAAAGAATGAGCAACGTCAGAAAAAGTTAGAGAAAAAGCAGTAGATGGAAGAAGCAGCCAAGAAAAAGTACGCCAGCAAGTAGATAATTATCCCATAAACCATCAAGCTGCCTACTATTCGCTACTTGATTTTCAAGAATTGGTCTGGCAGCCACCTCGATTACGAAATTACAGACAGTGGCTATAAATTTAAATTCACGAATGGGGTTGTCGGCTTAGTAAAGCACATGCTCGAGGAAAATGGCTTTATGGAAACACCGGATAACGATGCAACTTTCTTATGGAATATTGGTGTGGTTCCCCCGGCAGTCTACCAATCACTCGGCTCATATATGAAGATAAACCATTTCCCAAAGACGTATTAAATAACTCGGAAGGATCTAATGCTGCAAAATCTATCAAAAATGAAGAGCCAGCATCCCAGCCACTATAACTTCTTTCCCCAGACTTTCATCCTCCCCGCAGAGACCTCAGCATTCGTGGAAGAAGCATAAAAGCAAAGAAATAGTTCAAAATGGTACATCGTGAAACCGCACAACAAATCACAGGGCAAGGGAATATGGCTCTCAAACAAAGTTTAGGAGATCCTGAAGAAGCAGAAATAGTGCATAGTTGTGAGCTAGTACATTAACAACCCTCTTCTGGTGAATAACTTAAAGTTTGACTTGCGTATTTATGTTGCAATAACATCAATAAACCCCTTGAGAATCTATATGTATGACGATGGATTAGCAAGGTTTGCCACCACTCCTTACTCGTCAGACTTGAACTCAATGGAAGAATTGTACGCCCATTTGACCAATTACTCGTTGAATAAGTTTTCGTAGAACTTCATACCAAATGATAACGTTGAGGATAATTGCATAGGTCATAAATGGTCACTTCCGGCCCTGAGGGAGTTCTTGAGGAATGAGAAAATTGATGTTAATCTTATTTGGGAGAGGATGTAAGATCTCATAATTAAATCGATACTAAGCATCGAAAATACAGTGTCTTCTGCCTTCCAGATGACTGTGCCATTTCGAGATAACTGTTATGAGGTCTTGGGTTTCGACATTTTGATCGATGATAATTTGAGGCCTTGGCTTGTTGAAATCAACCTTTCGCCCTCCCTCAACACCGACAGCCCCTTAGACTTAAAAATAAAGGGAAGCATGTTGTCAGATCTGTTTACAATGATCGGCGTCGTGTCCTTGGACCAAAGATACTCAGCAGATAAGTCTTACCTCTTGAACTCGAACAAGATGTTCACTCATAAGGAGTCCCGCAATGAGTGGAGCAAACTAGAAAGGATGGTGTTGAAAGAGTCCGAATAATAAAATAAGAAGTAACTGTTATTTTAATTAGGTCCGGAGGCTGGAAGAGAATATTCCCAACGGAAACTGCAATAAGGTACAAAAATTTCTTTGATGTTGACAGGCCGCTCAATAGATTGCTCAGGGAGGAGGAACTTTCCAAGGTTAAAAACCAGAAAGGAGTCAATTATAACCAAGCACTAAGGACGATTAATTAAAATCCCCAAAAAGAAGGACAGCATAAAAAGAAATGACTCAGTAAATAGAATTATTTATTATCTAATATATAATATATATATATATATGAAATTATATATTAATGTATGTGTGATTAAACTGACTAATTATTGCAACTTATAGTTTAAATGGCAGAATAAGAAGGAGGAGCTCCCTATCAATTTACCCCTGAGGGCCAGGAAACCAAAAATTCCTCAAGAGATTATACTGGCAAAGGATATGCAGTCTACCCCAATGGTGATCAATACAATGGTGAATACGTTGATGGCGTACGATAAGGAAAAGGCAAATATATATACGCAAATGGAGATAAGTACGATGGCGACTTCAAACATAATAAAAAGCATGGGATTGGCAAACTGACCTATAAAGATAAAGGATAATACTATGGTATCTATTTTACTGATTCGTAGGCCAATGGGAAAATGGGATTAAACATGGCGAGGGCACATATAGTTACCAAAATAAGGATGTGTATTCGGGATGGTGGCAGTTCGGGAAGAAAAAGGGAAAGGGCACATACACCTACGCAGGCACCGAGATGAAGCTTGTAGGCGAATGGCAATAGAACCAAATGGCCTCAGGGAGATGGGTATTCCCGAATGGAACCTACTATGAGGGCAGTTTTTCGGACAATAAGCCGAATGGCTAAGGATGCTGGCACTTAAACAATGGCAACCAGCTCTCAGGCACATACAAACAGAACAAGGTCACCAACGAAGAAGATCCAGATAACCCAAAAATAAACATCAATCTTGATTGGCAATCACGGGTCGACATTTCGGAGTCTGCCTGGCTGGTTAACGCCCATGAAAACTTCTGATTACAGCATATCGCATGCAATAAATTATTAGTCCCATATGAATGCTTATAATTTTATCAGTGAGCAGCAAGGATAAACAACATATGGCTTACCCCAAAAATAAAATAAACTTCTTCGTTAACGCATTAAGGCAAGAGCACGCCATCAATAAAAGCGAGCGGGGAAGTCCTACACATTACTACATGGGCACCAGCTATTACAATTCATAAAACTAGTCTGAAGCCATGAAGAAATATCCAGCAACTCAAAACTACACTGAAGTCGGAAATTAGGGTAGGCGCAAAAGAAGTACTCTGAGGGCAACTAACTGTTTTTAATCCAATTTTATGAGTTAGATTGAAAGTAGCTCAGTCTCAACGAACTGTCATCGAATTAAAGGGTGCTTTAATCCATAAATAATTAAGTAGTAACAAAAGATGAGCCAAAATCGAGATGCGAATGGGAAATGGGAAGGACCATTTTTGAGAAGAAAAAGGCAAAGTCTTCAAAATCAGGCCAAGGAGCATTATTTATGCAGGCGAAGCATCAAAACTGAGCCGAATTAGTTGGGGAGCAGTCTTGAACCATTCCACATTAATATCACCGATGATAGCCATAATGGCAATGGCAATGGATAAACGAACACAGTTAATCATCAGCAATAATGCAAGCCTCTAAAGCATAAAAGAGCCAATGCCTTATAATTTAGTGATATGGGAACAATACACAAAATATAAATAAAGGCGCCAACGACAAACAAAAGTCAGATTAATCATAACGAGGGCACTAAAAATGATAAATAGGTTATCCCTTCAGATAGCATTGAATAGAAAATAATGAGCGACCATAATTCTAAACCGAGACTCATATCGCATCAATCAATCACAATAAACTCAATGACGACTGATAAAGCATAGAAGAAGTGCGAAAACATTAGCAGCAAAGGATAGAACTTAGAACAATTAAAAGGGCACTACTTGTAAATGTAAATGATCTATGATTCGAGCCAGGCTTCGCTTTTCAATACTCTTCCTTCACATATTTTGCTATCTTCTGATTTGTTGCAGAAGCATCACCAGTCTAATTCTTCGAACCCGCATTTACGCCGGAAATCATGCATTCTCAGCCCAAGCACTCGGCATGAGAGGTGTCAAGATAAAAGAGCAACCTCCAAAGAGAGTATTCTCAGTCATAACTCCAAACTGTTTTTTTTCCCCACCAATTACCACAAAAAGGCATCGCCTGCAATCAAGGAAGGCCAATAAATGGTGCGAATAATACATCGATTGCATCCCAGCCCTTCTCGAGCAAAATAAAAGCCACTATAAACAAGTGTGCAAAAAGGAGTAAGTCCAAAACAAAGCTGCGAGGAGAATAGAAACAAGCATGAAACCAAGAAAAAACATAGTAATGCCGGGTATAAAAACATTCGAAATACCCCATCCAAGTTAAACGACCGAAAACAAAAGAGTAAATCATCCAATTATTTTAACTTCGATGGCACACTCCAAAACCACTCAATTTCTCCATGTGGGCAGCATGCGCGACCCCAGTCTGCCTATGTATACGGCTCTCGTAAATCTAATGGCCAATAGCTGGGCAACCAGAGCATCTTCAAGTCTAAGTATGAGCTTAATTTCATGAGTTACAAAAAGATCGCGGAAAGAGCTGAGTTAATGAACATCAGAAATAAAAATGAAAAGAAGTCAATGCGAATTCAGCCTTGGGATGAAGGCAACGAGGGCAAGCCTAGTTAGAGTTTTTTTATGGAAGCCTCCTGCAGCAGCATCTACGAACAGTTTTCAATTGGCCTATGATTAATCTGACTGCCTTACTCGTCTTACTCTTGATGCTGACATGGCATTATCTATACCATTATTTATCAGTTAATGAAGTATGAATTTTCTGTTGTTTCCACAATCTTATTGTGTATGATTGCCCTATTGCTTTTCCTCCGAAAATAACGGGAGTATACTCACCCCAGATAATAGCTGAGCTACTAAATAACACTCACAAATATTAAATTGCAATAATTAACATCAACATTCCCAATGCATTATCAACCATCATTATTTAACACCATACCATATCATACATATAATTTATCAAGATGAGCAGAATCACACAACTTGCTGTTTTCACAGTACTCATTGTCGCAGCACTGTCCGGTAGCATTTGATCTAACTCAGTGAGAAGCTAAGTCCATCGGGGAGTATAGATCAGCAGTCAGAACTAATTGGCTGACTTTGTGAAGGCTGTAGTAGGCTAAAACCACGACAGCATCAGTGACAGTATGAAGCAGTTTGTTGCCGATAACAAGATCTCGATTATGAACGCGGCTGAAGATGTGACACTCATCCTGAACTAACTTCAAGGTGAATAGATCCATGACAATGATTTTGAAATCACGGCAAAGATATTCAGCCTGTTGGGGGAGTCTGCTTCCAAACTCACAGTATCCCATGAACAAAACGCCAATTCGGTCAATTTATAAAAAGAAGGGGACAAAATGCCCAGCAGACAAATCTTAAATCTCTATGGCACTCAGAAGTAGCTGCAGCAGATTGGTAAACTCTTCCAAAATTATCAACGACGGGTAATTGTGATAATTATGTAGTTACTCACAGGGGCCACAGTTACTCAGGCACCGACAAGTTCAGATTCCTACATCACAAAGTTTTTCTTCGGCTTGCTTTTCATTATTGTGTCGCTGACTCTGTTCTTCTCAATAGCTTGCATGGAAAACAAAAAGGATACCCTTCTTTATGCTAAATTCATCGCAGATGTGGGAAGATGATCTAACAAGTTCATGTTGAATATAAATCTGCATATTAATTGTGAGATAAATGAACTGTATATAAATACGGCATATCAATACACATAGACATGAGCACACACATAGCTATAAACACATAGATATAGATTAAGATCCAACAACAAATATATTAATTTGATGAGCAACCGAGAATAATGATAATTGAAAGGTAGCGCTGAGAGAGCGAATCAAACTTTCCAATCCCTGACGATATAGTTGTAGGATTACTGCATTAACATAATATGTACTGAGAGGTTAACGAGCAGCCTCTTTTCAGCTTCGAACTACTCTCCATTTGCATTGATGTAGTCGATCATCATATCGAGTTCTGCCCTGAACGACTTATTCTTGTGCTGCTCTGCCTAACTGGGGGGGATCTGCCCGCAGAAGAGCACTATGACAATGAAGACTGGAATGATGTCTTCCATGCTCGCCAGTTCTATGATAATGAACAAAGTACAGTATTTCTTGTTGAGCTTCTCGAAGAAAAGAGACTTTAAATCAGCATACATGATCTGACAGTACTTTATTTTCTCGCGGATGTTCTTGGTGTTGCTCAGATGCTCGATGCTGATCAGCTTGTAGGCGAGTGCCACAAATGCGATGTTTTCTCTTTTTGTGCTTTCGGAAATGCACTTCTCTTGCAGGTGTGTCTGGTCGTAGGTCAGCCTCAGACTCGCAGGGAGAAGTACTTCCTCGAATATGTCGGTTGTCGACCATTACTACAAGATTTGTTTGGTCTTTTTGTAGTAGACTGTGGATTAGCCCTTTGAATGTTCATGGTAGATTTGTTGGAGGAGCCCTTCCACTTTGTCGAATATATGCTTTTCCACTGCTATCTTTAAGTAGGGGAACATAAGAGAAGAGTCTTATGTGGAGTTCCCGTTAACTTTCAGGAGGTTATTGTGGATGTCATCAGCAATTTATTTACTCATTTAGCTGCATTACAAATCGCGTACATCGCATTGACCATGGGAGTAGGGAGAGACTCACTGCTTTCCCGGATATTTTGGAATGACTGGTAGAATTACTTCAAGTTTACCTATAGCCTATTTGCTATCTTTTTGTATTTTTCGTCGGGGCTGCTCAAAATCTTATGCAGGATGTAATGGGAGCAAGCTTACAAATGAAAGGGGTTTGTGCTATTCTATTGGGTCCTCTAGTCATTGAGCATTGCCAGATTTATTGGTACGCTGCGATCCTTGTAGATTATTCCAAGTCGATTCAACTCTGCGGTGAATTGGTTCAGGAACTCGGTTGTCATTTGGTCATTGAAACGGCCCAGTATTTTTAGTCTGCAGAGCTTCAAGTTGTTCAAAGATGTATCACTTTATTTTGTAATGTTTATTTTGATGGCGGTTATGTTCTGTTGATGCAGAGGCACGGGCTCGAGGCTGTTCCACCATTTGAAGCAATTGACATACTCGAACACCCATTTGAGTTTATCGGTGGAGTTTTGGCTTTTCTTTATTGCTGTCGCGTAGGACTGCTCTGCCTCAATGACTTGCAACTGCCTACACTTATCAAACAGTTACATAGACTCGCAAATATCCCTGAACAAATCGATGAGGGCCTCGTGGTCATCAATTAGAATAGGGATCACAATTTCGTTGTTCCTTCTGAGTCCTGGTGGCTCAAAGTCACTGATCGATTGATTATATTTCGAATTCGGAATGGAAGTCATTGTAAACTGCTACAAATTGGACATCGAAGTCGAATCAAAGTGGCGTGTGCTTTCTGGCATTCTGCTCTGTGACGAGGATTATTATGATTTCAAGGTAATAGTGCTGTGAGTTGGTTTATCAGATTTCATTAAATCGTTTGTGTATTCTTTTGAACCTATTTTGAAATATATATCAGGTTTCAATACTAAATCGCAGAAACAAAAACAAAAACAAAAGAATGTCTGCGTCTCGGAATTATACTCGAATTTATACTCAAAATTATACTCTAATTTATAGGAATATTTCTCTAAATGCTAATGCAAGCATAACCATTGAACATAATAAGTTAATAAGATTCGGTTAGAGGGATGAATCAGTCTGCTTTATTTCCGAACAATGGAGATTTTTCGAAGAGATTGAGGAACTGCAGTTTTACGCTTCTGTGAATAAATTAGATATATACACGAGGTTGAGGATATCGGCGATGGCCTTATTTTTCTCAATTGTTCTGCTCAGGCTTTCAGAGAGGAAGAGGGCTCCCTAAATAATCAGACATGTTACTTTGTAGTTTTAGTGGTAGAGCCACAAGGCGAGCACTGCGAAGACAAAATGAACAGCTGGATAGTCGAGCAGCCAAATATTCCATTGCAGTCCTTTGAAGATTGCGAAGATTGCCCAGTACACTGCCCATAGTTTATTGTCCAGCTTAGTGGGAGTCGATAGGGCCTTGTGGGAGAGCTTCAGGGGGATGAGGACAGTCAGCGTCAAATATATTGCGCACACGAACATACCAATCAATTATGCAATTGAATGCACGCATTTAATATTAATACACGAATTAGAAATCATCAATATTTGCAGCGAGGCTGAATAAAGCTTTCTCCTCGTCCTTATTTTCGGAGCAGGCAGCGCAAACATTCCTACTTATGTCTTTATTATTATTCAATATTATTTACTGTTATTTCTATTATTATTTATTATTATTATTTATACAGTATGGCGCAGCTGCGCCAGGTAAAAATCCCACACCGAGAGCTTTTTTTATAAATTAATTAATTCGATTAAAACATTCCTTAATTCATTATATTTTCAGCAAACACTTTAAATAGGGGATATTTTAATAATAGATTCATATCTTAAGGAAAGAAAATCACAATAAAAATGAAATAAAACATCGAATAGATTTATGGTGAAGATCCGACTTTTGGAGGCAATTAACTTTTCATTGACTTAATTCCGCAGAGTTGCTGGTTTTCGAGCATTCGTGCATCACTCGTAAATTCTGACTGGGATCGATTACGGCGGTTTGTTTATTAGCGTGCAGGAAATTGTTGTTAATGCTGCAAATCAACATAAAAACTGTAAGGCCATGAAAGATGGTTTTATGAGGAAGGAAAAAAATTGCAAAAGCTTATGAGGATAATTGCTTTATGCCAAAAATGTCATCTTGCAACTCACTTTGGTAGAGCTCAATGCATAGGATATGCTGACCAAGCTAAGTAGCATTTAATGAAAGTCAGAAATTGGAATTCCGATTAATTTTAAAGTCACAAAAAGTAAGCATTCTAGTTGTGGCGATAGAGAAATAAAACAGCCTGGAAGTTAGATTTAACTATTATCAAAGAAAACGGACTTAGACTGAACAAGAAATCAATTGAGAAATAAAAAAATAATTTCAAGCAAATTAGAACGAGCTAATCGCCAAGAAATTAATCACTAAGCAGCTAATCGCCAAGAAATTAATTACGAAAGAAGTAAAAACAAGAAAAGAGTCGAAGTCGGTCTCGATAGAAAAGACGCAAGCGTTAAGATTAGTTTTGATTCGGATTTGTTATTTTGTGGATTCCATAGGATGTGATAGGCACTTGGATTACTATTTATATATTATCATATGCCAAACGGCCTCAATGGATTTATTTCAAGCACTTCTATTGAAAATTGGGAAGCTGAGGATCTTTTGCTGAAGGCCTCGAATTACGAAACTTAATCAATGCGAGATTTTTAGCCAGTGTTCATTTTTACAGTTGGGAACTTTGAGTCAATGTGATGCTTCCTAGGTTGCAGCTTATGGATTTTGCGCACAGGAATCCATTGAGTGTATTGCTGCTCAATTGGTTGTTTAATAGCAGTAACCTACTCATTCGAACCCAATTATAGCCTATTCAATGGCTTTTTGTGAGTTTTCTTGAAGATTGGACTTCTCTTGTGTAATGAAGAATTTGATAGATTCTGCAAGTGCGACATATTATCATCTTGCGAGTTCCTATTGGGAGCCGTATATTTCTGCTACTCTTTTGAGTTCGATTCGTTTTTATAGATATTCGATAAAAGTTCCTGATCATAAAGCGGCGACATCTCTTCTGTTGGCTTAATCTTAATCGGGGTAGAGAAGCGCGCAGCATCGCTATTAGATTAAGAATGCTTATCTGAACCCATGTATTCATTAACAAGTTTATCGTGAGGCTCAGAAATACCGCTTTTTATTGAGGGGACATCTAAGCCCGCTTTTTAGTTGGAATCATTGGCCAGTTTCAGTATGGTTTTATTCAACTTAAATATTTCATACTTTCTTTGGTTATTGAGCTTTCCGGCTGATTTTATTGAAGATTGTTCAACATATATAACTTCCCTTTTGGGAGTTTGGAAATTTCCGACTATCATTGCCTCCAGCGAATGCCTATTCACTTTCGGCCGATTTTTTTATATCACATGGACCTGGCTTACGCGAAATGTACTTTGGTGGTGTTGGGAGTCGGCTGTTTCATAGCTTATGCCAAGATTTTTAATGGAAAATCTTCGACGTACTTCACTTGGAATGTCTCCATTTACTCAGGGTTGTCCCTGATGACCGCAAATGCCTTCATTTTATTATTTTA
Organism: Brachycentrus maculatus; assembly: GCF_059751285.1. Lineage (NCBI taxonomy): Eukaryota > Metazoa > Arthropoda > Insecta > Trichoptera > Brachycentridae > Brachycentrus > Brachycentrus maculatus. The sequence continues at coordinate 43,196 of NW_028281427.1, forward strand.
TTGGGTATAGGTAGACAGAATTGAATAAACACAATAACTGAGTGTTGGATATATTATTAACATGCATTCTATGTATCAATTCCATTTCATCTCTTTCTCGATGTCAGCCTATTTAGCTTGTTCTCAATATTCTTTTCGAATGAACTGCTCTACCTTTCCCTCTATTGTTGTCTCTACCTTTCCCTCTGCCTTAAAGTTAGATTTCTGTCTTTTTCCTGCGCTGCGAGTTTAATTTTGGCGATCTGGCTGACTATCCGGCCGATTTAGTTTCGAATTTTGAGTTTTATCCCTCTATTGTTTTCTTATTGGGACTTCTTCATCAGGTCACTCACCTTACATTACATCGCGCTGATAGTTTACTCATCAGCAACAGCGAGCAAGTCGTCGCTGTATAACTAACTACTGTGTTTATTTTTAATCACACTGCTGAGCTAACTGTCGAACTAACTGCGAAATTAGCCACGAAACTAACTGTTAAATTAATTCTCATAAAGCGATCGGCTAGAAGAAACGTGATTAACAGGGATCTACTCATTATTGTGACAATGGAAATAATTTTTTCTTTGACTTGTGTCTTTTTTCGATGTGATGCCTGCAAATTGCCCGATTTTATTTGGTGTATGCGCATAGCTTTGTGAATCAATGTAGAGGTGTGGCTTCCCTTTAGTGAGCATTCTCTCTTGGTGGTTTTCGATGGCTTAGTGGTCCATGTGGGTGTTCAATAAATTGGGTTTGTGAGTTTTCGAGAAGATGCGATTGTTTTGCTTAGTGCTACTCTGCCTTTAATGACTCTCATAGCCGATGTTCTCATAATTTTACTCCAAGTAGACGACATTTCGATTGCTGCCTTGTTTAGGTCGAAAAGAACTTAAATCGCACGTATTGCCGAGAGACTTTGCCGTCAAGGAACGTAGCAATTAAGATTGTTTCTCTATTGAGTTGCTTAGTACTTTTCGCATTTTTCTTTCCTTTTCCAGTTTCAGTTTCAGCTTTGAGTTTTGCAAGAGCAGTTCCGATTTTTATCTTTGCTCACATTATATTTCGCCTGTTGTTTCATGTTTGTCGGTATGGCTTGTCCGATAGTAGATATTCTTGCCTGAGGAGCTGTGACGATCTGATTCTTTTTGTGCGTATTTTGGCGAGGGATTATCTTCCATATATTTCTTGAGTTTCGATAAAGTATTTCTAATTTACGAGATCTGGGAGTTTCCCCGCATCAAGATCTTTTGAATAATTGGAGTGGAAGGGTTGGTCTATCGGGCCGTTTCAGTAAACATTTAGTCCAATGAGATTTATATATTATATGAAAAGAAAACAAAAAAACATAGGTTATCAGCAAAAGAAAAAAGTAAGGGATATCAGCAAAATAAAGAAAGTGAAGATTATCTCCGAAAAGCAGACATAAATTAGCAATTAATGTCTATAAAATGTGAGAAGAATAAATTCTTGAGATTTGCGCCTGCGAATTGATGTTTTTGTGGATAAAAATAGCTTAAAAAGAATTAAACTTATATCTAATATGCTGGCCCTGTATGTGTTCAATAAATTTCCAAAGTATACAAATTTAGAATATGTGATGTGATCACTACAGCATAGACACCATATTATTATCATGGCCTCGCATATATTGTGAAAGTCCGTATTACCTTTGCCTTGGGGTATATTTTGATCCTCTCGCATTTGTCGAATTTCTGGTTAAGGCTTATCATTAGGGCTTTCTGTTCGATCCTCTTTTGGTTGGTAATTGAAAGTTCAAACTTCGAAGTAATGTGGCGTTGATTGAGTTTCGCGCAGAATGTGATATCCTCCTGGGTCTTGGTGATGCCATCAATTTATAAGCTCAACTGATTTGTACTGATCCAATTGCAACAATAAATTGAATCGGCCTATGCAATCTTATTATCATCTATCTTGTTATGACAAATATTGACCAAGGGAGAGTTTGGTGATGGTGGTGGAGCACAGTTTCTTCAATCCATTGATGCTCAAGATTCGGTTGGAGCCTAACAATATGGGGGGAATAGTGTACGTAGCCCAATAATTTCGAGAGAGGGAGCGCATAGCCTGGTCAGTGACTAAACTGACTCAATCATATTTCTGGAAAGATCCAACTACTTAAGATGTGCCAGTTTTATCTCCGTGATATTGGGAAGTATTTGCTCACTTTGGGTGTCTTCATTACAATAGTTTTACTCACACGCAGTCTGATGACACTCCATTGCATGACTTTGTGAATCTACCCCGTGATCTACTTCATGAAGTATTATTCTATCATGCGTTATCTCAGAAGTACAGAGGACTGTGCAGCCTCCTCGGTTCACTGTCTACATGAGTGATTTTAGATGTTTCGGGAACTTTGCTTTGCTGTTTGAGAGATGCACTTTTATTGGGGCTTGTCGATACATTATATGGGAATATATTATGGGAAAGCGCGGCTATGCTCTATAAATAGAAAAATGTATAAATGTATAACGAGGCGGAGGAGAAAATATTTCAATTATACTTTATATTATATCTCGTTATTTTCCTCTTAACGATGAAATAGAAAGCTGAATTAAATAATTAATGTATTTGCATAAGACATTGTTTCGTTGTTTTGAATGAAGAGTATGAGTTATATGCTAAATTTCATACAACTACGCATGTTAATTATATTTCGTCATTAAGAGTGATCAATGGCATCATTCAGAGATATGCTAAACAGCAAGCTAAACAATTCGAAGGTGAAGCAGTAAATGCAACTGAATACGACATATGATGAATCATGGCTCAAGATAACGGCAGTAGGTGGCCAGACTCAGCTCTGCCCAATTAAGTTGAGTTCTGCTTGGGCGAACCCGAGTATAGTCTCAAAACCTCCTATTTTGACATGCAAGTGGTTCGTAAAAACCGAAACAAGTCTGCTCTAAATTTAAAATATATTTGGCACCTACTACCAGCCAACACTAAATGATGTCGGCTCGAAGTATCATATTTGTTTAGATAGAATACAAATTCATTGTTTTCCTTAGTTAGAGGGAGTTTCATATGAAGGAATGCCCATTACTGTTGAAATCGGACCCATCAAAATTGACCCTGAAACGGAAGAAGAGGCCTCTGATTTTATGACAGCTCGGAAAGCAACCTTTTTTATTAAAATAAAAAAATGCAGTTTAGATTCTGCGGTCGGAATTAAAGAGGGGCTGCTTAAAATTACTGAAGACACTTTGAGGCTCATGAGCCGAGCAAACAACGAGGCTGAGAAGTAGATTGTTAGTCTACCCATCACATAAAGATATCCTAACCCACAATGCTCCCCCGCATCCCCCAAGTAGCTAACTTTGTAAATTAAAAAGGATACAATAATCACGATCTAATTGAATAATAATAAAGTCAGGGATGTCTTTCTATTGCTAATTAAGCTCATTGTCGCCAAGACCAACGAAGCAGAGTAAGTCAAAGAATACGAGCAAAAGCAAAAGTAGGAAAAGTTAGTATTTGCTTCACTGATCTCATCGCCCTCTGAAGAGCCCGCAGACTCGTCCAAAAAAGAAGAAGATGACCATCAGAACTCATCCCATTCCCCAAAAGAGAAGTAACAAAACGAGTTCGAGGGACAAGTACAAAGCTCAGAAACATTTGGATTTGGAGAGAGCAAAAAGAGTGACAATTAGCAAATTTCCTCATAGAATTTTGAATCGCCAATCAAAGTCCATAGTTCTGAAGATTTCAAGGCCAATAGTTAAAAAAATCAATTCGTTTCACCACCTTCTCATACTCTTGCAAGCCCGACCGCCAAAGTTAGCACACAAGAATACTTACAGATCAATGATCTGAAAAAACAAATCCGTACCCTTCAGGCCGAGCTATTTACCACCAGAAACCAGTCAGTCGAGAAGGATGAAGTGGTGTACAAACTCGAAGAAGAAGTGAGCATTCTCGGCTAAAGGCTGAGAAATTTAAACTCGCATTACCTGGAACTGGAAGAGCAATTAAAAAAGAGCAAAAATTCAACAGAAGTGAACGAATAGCAGGTTTCTTATTATAAAAACTAAGCGAGGCTCCTAAAAAGGGAAAATTAAATTCTGGCCAATAAGCTCAAGAGTCAGCCACTCTCATCGCATAGCTTACCTCCAAAATAGAGCCCTTTTTGAATCCAAACTAATCCTAAGAATAGACCAATATTACATACCTTTAATTACAATCAAAGCTCCAGCAATAAACCGAAATTAAAGAGCAATTTTAAAATAAGTGTCAGCATCTCCTCACTGAGATCGCAATCCACGAATAAAAAATGAATGAAATGAAATAGTTGATGGGAGCAATCGAGTAAGAAAAGAATTACTATTGCAAAAAGTTCTAAAACTTATCAAATTAAATACAAAGTTCCGGCTCTTCTTCAGAAATAAAAAAGTCACAATTATTGAGAAGACCTAAGAAAAATAATACAATTAAGAAGAAATAAAAAAATCTAATATGTTGGCGCACATGGAAAAATAACTTTTGTCCTTAAAAAAATAGCTCAAAAATGCTATTGAATAGATTAATTTTTTACGAACCATCAACTCCTCCAACAAAGATAAAAAGAGCATAAGCAAAACCGCTATGAAGCTGTAAATTGCTGAGACAAAGAAGATAGTAAACAGATTGACTGAAACTGTCACATAGAAAGATTTAGTGATCCATCATTTGAGGTAAGTAAACAAGGGAATGAATATTCAATTAGAATAATTGAGATCTCAGTTGCAATAGAGTACAATCAAAGCATGATGGTTATTCTGCCTGCATAATTGGCAATAAGTTTATTTCCCAACCCCAACCCCAACCCCAACCCCAACCCCAACCCCAACCCCAACCCCAACCCCAACCCCAACCCCAACCCCAACCCCAAGATCAGCCTTGAGCATTGAATTATTAACAGATATTCTGTGTGATAATATTCGATATTTTAATGTGGAGATAGAATATATAGTTATGGAAAACCCATTCATAAAGCAGAATCCCTTTCGAGTATATCAGCATTTCTACTCGACCTAAAAGCAGGCACATGCCAAAGATATATCCGCTTCTTAATTGATTTCCAGGTATGTTAATCCCTTCTTGTCAAGTGGAGATTCCAAAATCACGAAGAAGAAACAGGGAAGAAAGAATATAGCCAACCCGTTTCAGAGGAAATATCTTATAACCACTGCCGTGGAAGATAATGAAATATAGCTTACACCAATTCGTTTTACTCCAAAACCTGAATTTCTGAATACTCTCGAAAAGACAAAAGATAATCTCGCATTGGTTCGGGCCTCCTTCATCGACATTTCTAAGAATATAGCCAATAACAATAAATAAAATGAACATTCGTTGCACCACATTAGCAACTCGCGAAGAATTAGTAGCAAAGGAGAAGCCAGCATTAATAGACGAAACAGTGTCCAAAACTAAACGAGTGTGAAGAAGATTGATATCCTGCCCAACATTGCAAATATTTTGAGCATTAAAAATATCACATCCCATAAAAAGACTCCAATGGAGTAACTAAATTCTGATAGAGTCTCATTTTCATAGAGGAACTCTTCGAAAAATTCAAGGATTAAAGTCGACACAATCTTTAATGACGATCTTTCAAGGACAATTACAATAAGGGGATTGACTTACCATCGAAACATGGTGCATCCTACATACTGATAGTTTCTGTTTAATACAAATCGGACTTATTTTTGATGTTGATGTTTATGCTATAATTGCAATATTTATTTGTATTCATTTTAGATATATGTTGTGGCCATCGGGCATCGAACTGATAATTGAAATATAAAACATTATTATGTTCGTTTGCTCAAAAGCCTACATGAGACTAGAATAGGCACTCAATGATGAGATACTCGAACACATTACCGCTAATCTTGACGATAACCTCCATCAGCTCATCATAATAAAGGGCCCAACTCTTGTTGGCCTCTTCAGCCTATAGTTATTTGAATCGCTGTTAATTTAAAATTTTTGTTGCCTCTTCTCCGAAATTGCTGTTGTTCTTGATTCCTGCTTGTAAATGTGCCCATTTGTGAATTTGGTTCATTGCCCTTGCCAAAAATAATTCGAATTGTTGTTCTTCTCGATTACAGCCACCGGCCTGGTCTTCGAAGGCTGATGAATCTGCCATATGCTCTACCTTTTGCGAGCTTTATGATAGTGATTGTGGTTAAAAGTCGAAGGATTTGAGAGCCCGCGCAGTCGCTAAGGCAGCCTCTGTAAAAATATAATTAGTGGGCCTCTCATTGTTGAGCGCCTCATTTGTGCAATCAATGAGCATTTTCAAGTATATTTCCTATGTACTACTTTTTGAGTTCCGCTCCGAAGAGATGTAATGCCTCTTCAACTTAGAATATTGCTGGTTGAATGACTCAGTCGCATCTAATGATATAAACTATCTGAATTAATTCTCCAAATATTTATACATTGGCAACTTAAACTATTCCTCGTCATCTTCGTTTTATGTCACTAAATGCATGTTTCTCAAAACTAACTCAGGCTCTAAGTTTTGGCAGCTACTCATCATTTCCAGAAAATGCTTTCTCTCCTGTTCCCCTTTCTGCCATAAAAACTCAAATAGGTTCAGGAGATAGTCTTCGATGAATTCGAATGTACAGTCAAGCTGCTCGTATTCAGGTTAGGCCTTTAATTGTGTCTTTTGCTCGTAGTACTCGAGGAGCTCCATGGAGAGATCTTGAAATTTCTTTTCAGACTAATCTCCCTCGCTGATGGCTCCGAAGTTCTTCTGGTGCTCAGGAGTGAGTATGCCTTGAAATGGTCTTACTGGCGAGCTAGCTTACTGCTAACTTGCTTGGCAGCTTTTGATCACATTTTCGATGCTGCTATCGAATTTTTACAGTTATTCTTCAAGTTTTTGTTGGAGCTCATGCTTCTTGCGAGATTGGGTGTTTGGCGAAAATATGCATTTTAAAGCTAAGTGGTCAATGCTCTCTTTCTGCATTCGGGTGTTCGAAATCAGTTTTTATCTGTTGAATTATTTTATCACCAAGAGATTCTCTATCATCACTTATGGAGATTTCTAAAGGTGCTGCTTTTCAAGTTTCGGGGAGTTCCTCTTATAGTCTTGTTTAAAATATTTAGTTGAGGGCGAACACACTAAATTTTTGTGAGATTTCTCGAATTCATATTGCTGCTCCATAAACTTGCGCTACGATCTTATTTATTGTTCGCAATGGCTTTGGATGCTGCTCCTTGCTGAGTTTTTAGACGAACTGACCAGAGACTTCTCTGCAATTAAAAATGTGCTAATCTTTTCTTTGATCTTTACGCTTATTTTTTATTACTTCAGAATATCTTCGAGAAGGTCGATCAGGTCATTGCTCGGGTAATCTTTATTTTATAGTATTGATTCCAACCCCAAAGCATTATTTAAAAGTAAATGAATACTATTTTTTTCATCTTTCTTGGATAAGTACTGCTTTGCAGTAATGAAACCTTTGAAAGAACTTTCAATTTTGAATAAATTGCTTGCAAATTGCTATTTTTTTACATTTTTGCGGTCCAAAAATGCACGAATGTTCTTTTGGACCACAATAATTTTCTGCTCTTTTTGAGTTTCCTTTTTCGAAATGTACTTTTATGGGGAGTATTCCTCAGTTTTTATTTTATTTATTGGCTTTTTAGTTATCTTGTGGGGCTGCAGACTACAACGTCCTTCTTTCTTTTATTGCTTATTTAATTCGCGCCTTTATTTCATACTGATGATTTTGTCAGGGCTATCATGACTTTATGAAGAGTATTCGGATCCTGGGGCGAGTTTATTTCTGTTTGTAACTGAAATTTGGTTACTGCTTTGAACGACCTTCTTTTTCGTTTTGTCTTTATTGCTTTTTGCCTTCTTGATGGATTCGCCTTTCAAATTCTTATGGATTTTGGACTCTTTGAGTAGCATATCGAACTATTTGGCGATAGTTTCGGCCTTTGATTGATCGTGTCTTTTCGTTTGATTGGCCGAGAGGTTATTCTTTGGCTTTTTAATTTTTGGCTTATGGTCGAAAGTGTTATGATTATGTGACATCTTTTATTTTTTCCGGACTTTCACTTCATTCATTATGAGTGTCTATAATGGATTCTTCGCTTTTTCCAGATTCTTTTAGGATTTGGTGGCCACGATCACATCTCGACTTGCCTTCAAGTTGTTGCTGTTACTGCTCGATACGTACTAAATTATCAAGGGGTTACATTCCTTTTGTCGGCATTCCCGCTTTTACCCTACCTATAATCCCGCACTGGACTGAAGCTTTTCCTTTACTTCTTAGGTCCGCTCCTCTGTGTAGCTTTATCTTTCGATAAAATAAACTTATTTGCTGAGCTCGATTGCTTGGTTTTTCTCAGATTTTTTTGATGGCTCTGAGTATCGGAATCTTTGACAAATATCTTCTTTAATTCGTTATTTGCTTTCCGTAGGCATTTTTGGTTGAGACTGATGTTTTATTTGCTCGCAAAGTGGCTGCCGGACCTTCTTGTTAATATTTCTACATTGCTTATGAGATACCTTTGAATGAGTCAGTCTCGAATGTTTCCTAACGAGGTTCACAAAGCTGAGGACTCAATGCCTTCACTCTCTTTTTCGTGTAAGTAATATTATTAATGATTCTTCGGCCTTCGATGCTGGTTGACTTTCCTTCTTCTTATCGTTAACGAATAATCATTTCCTTGATTTATATTCAAATAGCCAATTATTATAATTTGCAGATTATAATTGAGGAGTTGCACTACGATTGGAGGATAGTTTTAGTAAAATCCATCGGAATTAAAAAATAATGTCTGATGAGATTCAGTATAATGGGAATACATATAATTTGAGTACTATGAATTAATTACTCCATAAATATGATTATTTCCATAAAATCAATAAAAAAGAAATCACAAACTATGTACAGCTCAGACTGAAAGGATTCTTATTTACTTTAATCGAATTTCTGTTAATTTGGGTGATAAATCTGTGAATTTTTATGAATAATGCCAGACACTTCGGAACCATATGTTGCGTCTTTAATCAAAAATTTTTTTTATTTGCTAAAGCCATTATCATATTGAGCTGAAATCAGCGAATTTTGATTAATTTTTAAACTTTATCGACCTTCCATCAAAAGTGAAAACGCAATTATGAATAATAATTTAAAGTGGATAGTTTATGCTATGGGATTAAGAGTGCAGAAATCAAATCACCAGCTCATGAAGGGGTCTGCATTTGGCTTGACATCAGGCACCGATAGCCCTGAATCGGGATACTATTCGAAGTTTGAGACATCTCCCAAGCTCTTCACGCTTGGAATATATGGAGGCTTAATTTTGTGCTTGATCAGATCGTCCCAACTGAATGCACTAAACCATCTATGATTTTTAATGTCATTGACGCCTATATAATCAAACTATGTACCATTCTTCAGATTTCCATACCGTTTTGACAAATCCGCGATAAGCAAGTGTCGAATCAAAGATTTTGCATCTTTGGCTTCTCTTTCGAATGAGGAAGGGAAAGAAACTTTGCCTTTCAGGATATTCTTGTAGATTCTCATGGCGTCGTCGTCACTGAACGGGTCGATTCCTGCATGCATTTCGTAAATCAGTATGCCGAGAGTCCACCAATCGACAGCCTTGCCGTGCCCTTGATTGAGGATGACTTCAGGGGCAATGTACTCCGGGGTTCCGCAAATAGTGAAAGTTCTTCCTTCGTTGAGGATCTTGGCGAAACCGAAATCAGTGAGTCTCAAAAAACCATCATTTCCGATCAATAAATTTTCAGGTTTGAGGTCCCTAAATATGATATTTTTTCCATGCAGATATTCGAAGCAAGAGGTGACAGTGGCCGCATAAAATCTAATTTATCAAAAGTATACCTGCAATGTTCGGTTGGCAAGAGCAAGGATTCCACCTCGACCTGCTTGAAGTTTCTGAGGTAGTTGAAGAATTCTCCTCCATTGATAAGCTCGAGTACGAGATAGAGATATTTGGAATCTTGGGCGAGTCCTTCAAAGTTGACAATGAAGGGGTGGGAGATCTGAGAGTGGATGAAATTCTCATTATAGACGTGATCAATCTGCTGGGACTTGATGATCTCATTCTTTTTGAGGAGCTTGAGGGCAACGAACTTGCCATTCTTCTTGTTCTTGGCAAGTTTGACTTTACCAAAGCCACCTGCATAAAATGTAAAGATACCTCTTCCAAGAGTCCTCATAACCTCATAGTCCTCCACTTTCATCTTCTTAATGGTGGGAGTCTCTACTTTCTTCATCGAAATTATTTAAATGTATATTCGAAAGAGTTCGGAATTGAGGTGATAAATATACATTAAGCTCGCCAAATTAGTTTAAGTCCATCACCAAAAATGTGATCTACACAATTTCACCCCTTTATATAAATTATGTCCATTCCGATGGTTTAAATTGTATCGCCTTTACTTTTACTCATATGCATTCATTCTATCGAATTATCCATTGTATCGAACTATTAATTGTATCGAACTATTTATTGAATTCCAAAACTGTATTCATACTGTTTATAATCAAAAATGCACAGCTGCATTGAGTTTGAATGTCGTTGAAAATAGTCGATTCTGAATATAAACTTTAAGCTTGCCTGAACATTTCATAGATTATTCCAAAATTAAGTGACTGAAACTTAAAATTAAAATCCAACATTAGTTCTTTCATTATTTACTATCATTTTCTCGTTAGTTTTATTTCATATTTTCAATGTTTCAGAATTAATGCATAACATTTGAATTCTTAACTTTAATTGTCGACAGATGAAGATATGGTGCGCAAACTAAATGTGCAAAACTAAATGAAATGATTGCCGATACTCCTAAATAATAATATAACGCATTTAATCTGTGGATATGCTTACAATCAGTCTATGATTTGATAATAGCCATGTATAAAGTGGTTTTTCGAATTCCCCAATCGAAACTCAATAACTTGCAGTCTCCCATTCGTTAAGTCTATGAACCAACTGCAACGCAATCGTTTCAGCCATCTTTCGCAGTCGAGAAGGAGAGTATATAAAAAATGTAAGGCGAAGTATGTTTATTCAAGAAGAATAGGGAACACAATTAGAAATACTTAATGCAGACTAAGTCAAGGGCCATTTTCATTATGAACCCAGATCGAGCCACTTTAAAATTCATCGAATAGAGCATTTCGGAAATTTAGCATTTAGACATCGTTCATGTCGGAGGTAAAATTGATACTGCGCATAAGACAGATAAGGCAGTTGGGGAATTCGTGAGTTATGCTATTGTTTTCAAATCCCCAACCATTGCTGAGGGGTTCATTAATTCAATGGCGCCGATTTCGGATTAATTTGTGTACTTGTACGTGCACGATATCACAATCATTTGCGGATAAATCGAATAATAGCATTTCCAATAGATTTTGTGTAAAAGAATCAATATCGATCACTCGAAGTGGATACAGATCCCATCTTGCCCTAAATGCCTCTCGTTTGTTTAGCCCGAAGTCTCAGGTATTCTATATCTGTAAAAGTCCCTATAGCAGAGTCATGGCAAATCCGCATTCAACTGCAAAGTTTGTTACTCTATCCATAAGGCTTCAGGGAAATGCCATGAGTGTAGCTAGTAAAAAGACATCTGGATATGTTTGATCTGTGGGGTTTTAGGGTGTGGCAGATACAAGAATGCGGATGCACAAAAACATTACAATAAATATAACCATACCCTCAGCTACGATATGTAAACGGGTGGGATATGGAACTATTCGAAGGATTGCTTTTCACATAAAGTGCCCGGCAAATAACTCGACCTCGAAATGTAGATGAGTGAGTCTGCGAATATGGATGAGTAGATTGCTGAAAACACTTTTTGGAAGTATTGTGCGATTGTTTCTGAGCAGTTAGAATAACAAAGAGCCTACTACATGAAGCTCAGCAATTAAGAAAACTAAAAGCATCAGCATGCTCTAAAATAACTATAATTCAGAGTCCTACAACTAACCACATAAAGAAATGACAAAATAGCAGAACTCAAGAAGAAAAATAAAAAAAAACAAAAGCAGCAGAAGAAAAATAAATAACTGCAGGATGAATGCGAAGAGGAGAGGATGATTTTGGGGAATTTGGAGGCCAGTGCGAAACTATCTTCTTTGGAACACCAGGAATCTGCTGATGCTGTCATTAAAAAGAAAGAGCAAGAATTAGCATATCTCTAAGAACAAATATAGTCATTACTGAATAGCCTATCATGATAGCGATCTGGGAGTAGAGGAGAGTAGCCACATATGAAATATTAATATTGTATTCGCAGTATGTATTTTTATATGCCTTAACTTATGCGACAATCATACCCTTTCATCCTCTCATGATCATAATTAATTAATCCTATTCTTGTAAACAGAATTAAAATGAATAACGACATTGAAGGTATTGTAAATGACAACCTTTCCCTAAAGCACGCATACATGCATTCAAAGAACACAAGCGACCGACATAAAAAGTAACTAATATAAAAGTAACGCATCATCAACTAGCTCGAATCACAGCATTAGTAACTTCTCAAGAAACACAACGAACTACTCAGAAAGCAACAGAAACTGCAACTATAGCTCCAAAGCAGTTCGTATCACTTCATTTCGCAGATTTAAGAGTTAAAGCAGCTAATAGAGCAGAAATAACAAGATCTGTAAAACTTCCAATTGAAGATGATTCCCAATTTGGACCAGGATATGCTGAGAGTGAAGCTAATTTCGGAAATGGAAGGCCCCTATCAAGAAACAGTCGACCAGAAGGAAAGGGAAATTGCAAAACTGAAGGAACAATTGCATAAGAGCAGGAGAGACAAAGAAATGGCAGAATTCGCATCAGCTAATACTGAATAATCACTGAGGCAGGAGCTGCAAGAAGTAAGGCAGTTCTATTAGAGGCAGAATGAGAAGCTGACAAAGTAGCTCACCCACATCTCCTGCAAAAACACCAAGAAGAACTACGACAATCAAATCATAACCAGCTACCGTCGATAAATCTAATAACTCAAAATCACTCTCTAGTTCACAAAGAATAACGAGGGTAGCCTCAACAAAAGGATATCGGAGCTGAATAGTGAGAAGTAGCAACTGCTGATCGACCTGCAGGCCAGTAACACCAGCAAAGTCCTAGAGCTCAACAACAAAATGAGCAAGGAAGACCAATAAAGCCTCAAGCATCTTAAAAACGATAAATACAAACTTGAAAATGAAAATGAGGAGTTGAGGAAGCAACTTGACAAGTGCAAGAGGAGTCTGAATGCCTTGTAGTCAGAGAGTAGCTCGAAATATAAGGAATTGTAAAGGTAGTTAGTTTAGGGAAAGAAACTGTGGGGCAATGAGACCGACAAGATGAAAGAGAAGCTCCTTGACCTAAATGAGGAAGTGAGGAGATTAAAAAGCATAAAGTAAAGATTAGAGGAAGATTATGCGGCAGAGTCCGGGAGATATCACAGATTGAAGGAATAATGCGAAAGGGAAAGGCATGCAAATAACATGAACAACAACTCCAGATAAGAAGACAGAGATGCACGCTAATCCAGGTACACAAGTCTCACATAGAGAAGCAAAATCGAAAGGTAAGTGCGTTTGAGTGTGGAGAGAGAGCTACGGACCACCATATAGAAAGAAATACGTGAAAGATATGAGAACATGTACAATAACAATGATAACGCCCATCACATTTCGCCAAACAAATAGAACATCGATGGCAATATGAAATAAACATTGAAGAATGAGCAGATGGTGCAGGATTTGCTCAGTAAAAATGCTAGGCTAGGCAAAAAGCTATAGTTTGCAAATAAGAAGATCACTGAACTGCTCCAGGAAAAAGTGAAATGGAATAAAGGCAATGCAGGGAGGTACTAATAGGCGGAAATGTATGAAGTGCACGAAATGGAAAGAGGCAGAGAGAGGAGATAGAGTACTGGCATTGTTATGGAGTATCGAGATTGCAGTTTCGTACCAATGTGCCCCCCTGCAATCATCAAGCCCGAGAGAAGTTCCTACTTATGATACTTCATTAATTTCATGATACTCCATTAATTTCATGATACTTGATTAATCAATTACATTTGAATTGCATTTATAATATAAAAAATATACTGTAAACGATGTGAATTCATATTGACACTAAAGGCATTTAAGAGTCATATCAATGTTTGTACTAACTAGATAGTCTTCAGGAAATTTTAGCCCTGATTACGATCTAACAGCTCGGCCAACATATCGGTAGATATCCCGAATAAAGACTTCAAAAAAATCAACATTAGTGAGATCTATATTTGATTAAATTGTTAATTTTTGCCGCACATGACATCATTGTATCGCTCGATGGCTGACTCGATATATTGATGACTCTGTTGCAACCATTTCCGAAACTACCAGCATAAAATAATATAAAAACATTGGAACAAAATTTTTTACTATCAATCGCTTATGAGGCGCCTTCCGATCCCTCATAATAACCCTATTAGAGTTGGTTAAGCTGGGCTTCCTCTTTTATTGGCTCTTCGTCTCTTTTTTTACATCGAATCTTAACTCTATCTGACCGTTTTTCAAAATTGAAGTGGATAAACTCATCGAACTCATCAAAAAATGGTTAGGAAAGAACCTTAGAAAAGTAAATCGGGTAAAGAATATAAAAGCATCTGCACCTGCCACCAAAGGAATTAAAAAGCATTCATGAAAACCTTCTATATACTCGAAAGATAGTCGAACTGGAGTTATAGTAAGAGGAACGATGATCATTTTTTACATCCATTTTTTTATAGTTTTATTTTGCATCCATTCTGTTCTTTTATGATCTATCCTTTGCTCTCTTTTCTTTCATTTAAATAATGATAATGATGGTGAATAAGAGAAATTTAAACAATTAAATCATTGCTCATTTTTTACACGTTATTCATATCGGCGATAAATTTTGATCAAATTTTTTTTCAAATTCGATGATCTCATCATCCTCTAACATGTACGAATAACCCAAACGCAGCCCCCAATTAACCATCCAACTAGATAAGAAAGTCCGCACGTACAATGACAGCAAACCTAACAACAGGTCAAAATATAATTCGGATCTTAGTTACAGCCCCGAGATTTACAATGCCAATTAAAGTATCTGAAATTTTCGTCTTAAAAACAACAGTAGTAACAAGGTATTGCTTGGTTTAATTACTTATAATTCCTGTTAAATTCATCAAAAGTCCGTACTTTGAACAGCCTCTCAGGTATAGTTTCATCTTAATATAAGGTTCTGTTCTCGATAGCTGCCAGTTAGTTCGTCATCTATAATCTATAATCTAAAATCTATAATCTATAATTATATATACTTATACGGATATATAGTCACACTACATGAGCCCATATTTACCCTACCCTAGCACCATTATATAGTATATTGTGATAATGATAGATTTATGGTGATATAGATATATTAGGACGATAGAGCAAATCATAATTTACTTCATACAAATCTTACTACATCCATTTTATCGATTATGTTTTTAAGCTATTCCTTGGTTAAAACTATGTGTTCAGTTGATAGTTAATTAATAGGCTTAATGCTTTGTTTTTCGCAGTCAAATGTAATTTTCCAGACATCATTTTGTGCCATGCCTTCTTTGTATTTGGTAGCTTTTATAGTTCCTATAACATAGCCTTAATTTTGTGCGGGAGCGGGTTTTTCTCGATCATAACAAAATGTGGAAATCGTGGACCTTGACTCACCTGTAGGTATTTTTAATTTTTATGTCTTCGCGATTATTAGAGTTTGTGAATCTGTTTTTTAAGGGGCTAAAAGTGTTCCTGCTTCCACTTAAGCCCATACTTAAGAACCAGGATTATCAATAATGATAGTTATACTTGACATTCCATTAGCTTTACAGTTTAATATTTTCAACCTTCCCCTTTGAATTAATGTTTTTAAAGCATTGGAAGTCTTTTTTACTTCTTCAAATCTGAGCATTTAGATGTCTTGGCTGCCATCGAATGTTTTACGGTATCGTTGAAGTTGTTTGAACATGATCAATTCATCGGCATTAAGTGGTTGAGCCAAAGAAGAAGTTCGTGGTTGAGTCAAATCAGGGGTTCGTGGTTGAGCCAAATGAGGAGTTCGTGGTTGAGCCAAATCATAAGTTGGTGGCACGGATCTAACACGACATGTTTTACAATTGCCCATTTATAATGACTTTGATATATTATATATAGTATACCCAAATAAATATACATATATATAGTCACACTACATACGCCAATATTTATCTATCACAGCAACATTATATTGTAT
Organism: Brachycentrus maculatus; assembly: GCF_059751285.1. Classification (NCBI taxonomy): domain Eukaryota; kingdom Metazoa; phylum Arthropoda; class Insecta; order Trichoptera; family Brachycentridae; genus Brachycentrus; species Brachycentrus maculatus. The sequence goes on from NW_028281427.1 coordinate 59,483, forward strand.
ATTGTGATATTGATATATAGTGATAGAGATAAGTTAGGACGATAGAGCAAATCATAATGAATAAGCTTGATATGTTAGTACTAAGAATTAATTTAGTATGCTACATGATTCGAAGCTGATATAATCCAATGAGTGCATGAGTTTCGGCCTATTGTTTATTTAGTAGAGATTGCAGCTGATGGCGATAATTTTAGTGTGAAATTAATAAACTATTACTGAATATCGAGCATTCGATGCGACATTGGAGGGCTCTACACAAGCAGGAAGAGAACAGCAAAGACGATATCTCGCAATCCAACCAATCCAGGAGTAGCTATCAGAAGTATACTCCCAAACGCTCATCCTAATGCTCAGAACTCCAAGGCCTCAACCGATTCTACACCCGCCCCATGATAGAAAACAGCCAAGTCTCCATGCTCAGCAGCTACAAGAAAGGCTAATCCAGTATCAAGCGAGAGTCGCTGGAGAACCAAGAAGAAGTATCCGTCTCAGGCAAGGATAACAGAAACAAGAATGCATTTAAGCATCCCATAAAACGAGTGCTTAAAGGCTGCTCCAGCGAACTCAAACTTGGCACCACCGGAATCTCCTCCTACGAAGTCAAGGTGAATAATCAACAATGCAAAAACATAGTCAATGATCTAAAGAGCAACAGTGATGTGAGTGAAGATCCTGACATTTTTCTATATAAGCATAACTCGTCGAAAGCATTGTAACAACTCCGCACTGATTATTGCACTTTTAAGCAGTATATCGCAAAGGAATTGCAACATCAAAAAGCGGCGATTGAAAACATGTTTTACAATATGATGTGCACTTTGAGGGACCAGTTCATTATAATTGCCAAATCTTAGAAAAGTGAAACTGATACAAAGAGTGCAGGGAAGCTCAGATAGGGCAATTATGAGAAAATTGTCGAAGAAATAGACCGAATCATGAAAGCAGGATATGCTTCAATTGTGAATAAGACTGTTGAAACTCTAAGTGGGAACATCATGAATGTGAACAGCCTCATTCATGGCAATAAAGTTGATATTGAGGAAGAGATAAACCAAAAGTTAAACAGAAACAGCAAAAGTAAAAGCAAAAGCCTAAGTTACAAAAGCAATAACACCAACAAAAACAAAGTGGTAAACAATGACTTGCGAAACATCGATGGATCAAACAAAAATGCATTAAACCATCGTTCAAGGATCAATAAAAGAGGTAGCCTTTTCATAGAGCAATAGGGTGAGGCATTCACGAGTGTAGTAGGGGCATCGACTATTTTTCGGGAGTCAGTTCAGATAAATAGAATTAACAGCCCCAAAAATAGAGCTTCATTTGATAAGCTATTTGGGGCGATGCACAACCTGAAGAATGGTTTGCAGGAAATCAGGTAAATTGGTAAGGGGAATAGTTAATACGTCAACAGCCCGAAGAATGTTAAGTTGAATGCTCACAGCCAAATCAGAAACCAAAGATGAAGTGCGATGAGTGTGTTTGTTTATATGTTTAAACATTGCAGATATTGTCTATTTCAGCATAGAGCAGTTGAAATACTATTGGTAAGTGTTTAAGACAATAAACTATTGCAGCTTATCATGCTATTATTGGCATACAGACTATTATTATCATAGACTTTTATTGTCATACAGACTATTGTGACAGACAGAATTGATTCGCTTGCGCCCATAATCCGAAATTAGTATTGTTTATTAAATATCATATCATGCAGTTTTTTATTTGTCGTTGTCTTGGGGTTTCAAAGTAGCGACGAATGCTCCTGTGTTGATTGTATCAGAGAGGATGTTTCTATGCATTGGGCCGTCGATGATATAAAAATATGGTTTCATGTACACCCTTTCGTGCTTTCGCTCTCCCCTGATTGTGCTCACCAACTAAATAACTGTATTGTTTACTTGTATTTGGGAGATGTTGGCTTATCTCTCGCATTCCTCAGTGCTCGCCATCCTTATTGCCAGGCTCTTCACTTCGAAATCATAGCTGCTGACTAGCTACACGTTCAGTATGCTCCGAACTGACACTTTCTTGTAGTCGGAGTAGTCAGCAGGAGTATAGGCCTCCTCGCCGACCACATCGAAATTGCGCAGGGGTAACTCGTAAGTCTGCCATGTCGTTAGCTTGCTAATAATTGACGCCTTACAGAATATATGTCCGTAAAGTTAGGAATTAACTACAAGCTCAATGTCAACAGGCTTGCCATCAGTTTTCATATGAATTTGCAAAGCATTGAATATCCCTGTTTTGAAGCTTAAAGGCTGCATCTGCAACAATCCGATAAAGGGTGCTGACTTCATTCTTTAAATTTACTTGACACTGATTTTGCCCTTAATTGTGAGATGACTGCTCGTTGTATCAAAATAGACCTACGCCTTGGACTCTCCCCCTATTTATACGTCCGAAACAGAGTGCCATTCTGTCAAACAATGCATAGTTCGCATGGAGTAGAGTTCAAGCTTCTAAATAGTTTACTCTGAGTTATTGCTGATCTTTTGCATGAAACTGCTGATTCCTTTTTACTTTGTTATTTTGTTGATTCGGCTGCGAATGAGGAGTGGCTTGTAATAATTGAATGCCAAACCCTGCAATTTGGTCAGAAAGGGCAATGCAGATATCTTCATAATTTGGTCACTCCAATAATTACACTATAACAATATGATAGCGAAATACAATACTAACGATTATATCATTAAACCAGCAGTAAGCATGCAGATTATAACCATAACATACATAGCAGAAATAGCGTAAAGTAAAGTAAAGGACTATGAAGCATCCACTTCTATCGACTGAAATGCAATCTCAAATTACAATCAATAACAATGCCAGTGCTAGCTCTCACCTCAACGTCAAATAGCTCACTATGCAAGACATCAAATCTAAGCTGATTTCGATACTGTAGCAATTGCAAGAGTAATCTGAAACTCTTAAGGCAAACCACAAGGCAGAAGTGCAGAAACTCAATCTTAATATTTATCAGCAATAGCAAAGGATCAGAGAGTTAGAGAGAGGTATCGAATCTGAAAGAGTTATAACTGCTAGGAGACTGCCATCGAAGCTGGGCGAACAATCGATATTGCAGTTGAGGGAGGATAACTTCCAGTAATGTGAGGATATGGCTGTCGACAGGCTAATCCCATAACAACAAACTTACGGCGTATTATTAGTTGGGAAGAAGTGCGAATAAAGGGTGCATCTGATGCGTTCTGGGAAGAAGAACGATCGAAGCAGCAGCAAGAAGATAATGAAAGAAACCCAATAAAATGCGAAAACTGAAAGAGTCGGCAACAAGCATAAGCGCTCATAAAGCACAACCTCGCAGAACCCACAAAAGATATTCCTCAAGGCCAACAGGAATAGCATCAAGAGCATCAAACACATCGAACTAACAAAATGCAAAGGCGGGAATATTACAACTGTCAACCCCCAAACCGTTCTATCACGCAGGGTCGAATAATGTGTCGATAATATACATCTGCAATTATCGAATAGGTACTCCCTTCAAGCTATTACTGCCTGTGCAAATACTTCAGGTCGGACCACTTCACGCCGTAAGAGCATTGAATCGAAGGGGATATCAATAGTGCACACTACAAAAATAACACCCAAGTTCGATAAATGCAGCAGTAACCAGCAAAGACTTGCAATTGATACTCAGGCTGCTATCAATAAGACTGCCATAGAAACGAAGACTCCCAACCAGAAACCTACTCCAAATGATAATAGTCACTCACATAGCATCAAAAACAGTATGAAAAAGAAGAAACGAGCGAATATGACAGAGAAATAGAACAAGAAACATTTCTATACAATCTAACAAGAAGAAGAATAGGTGTAGAATAAGAACAATTGTTCATCAAGTAAAAAAAGACTTTCTTATCATCCAAGTGCTGCCTCGAGTGCGTATAGTCATCACAACAGTCACAAAAAGAGTCAGACTTAGAACAATACGAAGTGTATAAATGTAGTAATTCCAATGAAGACCATCAATGTTGTCAGTGACAACAGAATGAGATGATGAACACCACTTTTGTATCTGATTCAATATCCATCATACATATTTACAGTTTGAACTATGTGAATAAAGTTAAGAGTAGATGAAAGGTTACATACAAAACAATGGCTAAATAAGTACTTAATTGCATGTTCGGCTGAAAGAAACATACTCAACTATTCTATCTATACAAAGTCAGCTACACATTATCAACATTTGGTGTTTGGTGGGTGAATGTTCGAGAAATCAACATTAATATGTTCAGCCATACAATCAACATTCAATCAACATGCAATCAACATAGAATTAACACACATTCAATCAATTCTAAATGGGATTAAATTGAATTAATACAAAATCACTCTCCGAGCTTGTAACTCTCATAAGTAAACGATCTGTCTGTCAACAGTTCAGTTTCTTTTTGGATGTTAAAGTAATTGAGGATGATGATATGATAATGAAAAATCATTAGATTGATAGTCTATCTCAAAGAGTCACTAAGTGTGCCCCCTTTATTTCTAATATTTTGTCAGATTCTCCCTTAATTTCTTTTCTTTTTACATATAAGGTTATCCTTTCGGTTTTTTTTTGTAGATGTTAAATTATATTTGCATATATTTGTATATATTTATATATATATATCTTATCATGAGGTCAAATCTAAAACAGATTTTGTTCTTGGCAGTCCTCCTCCTGGCAGTCTCTGCGACCTCGAAATACAGGGTCACTAAGACAACCTCCACCTCATCTTCAGTCACTTTGAATTTGCAGTACACAGGAGTCGACTAGTACTATCTTAAGCCAACTAGCCCAATCGTGAAGAATTTGGTGGTGAAGCTGCAGGTCTATGCCTTCACAGACTTCGATCTGAAAATCACAGATGCCAATAAGCAGAGATTTTAGGTGCCCCAAGAAGGAGTGTTTCCAATCGACCCTTTGAAAAACTTCAGCTTCCCATTGGCCCTATCTGCCATTAAATTCGAATTCACGGAATCTCCATTCGATTTTAGATTGTCCCGAAAGTTCAACAATGCAACCCTATTCTCCACTCACGACATCGAATTCATCTTCAGTGAGTACTATATCCAAATAGGAACAGAGCTCGACACCGAATTCACTTATGGGCTTGGTGAAAGATTCAATAGAGGGTTCAAACTGAAGGATGGTAAATGGACGATCTTCAATAGAGATCGAGGGCAGGTTATAGATGATGGCAAGGGGTTACAGACTTACGGGTACTACCCCATCTACATGCAAAGGGAAGTGGAGAAATATTTCCATGTGAACTATCTCAGAAACTCCAATGCCATGGATGTTGTTAAGGAGACCAAGGACGGCAAAGCATTCCTGACGTATAAGGTCATCGGAGGAATCCTTGATTTCCGATTTTTGTTGGGAGAGCAATCCCCTGAGGCGGCCTTGAATAAACTGCATATCTTCATCGGCCGGTCTGCAATTCCACCATTTTGGTCGATGGGCTTCCACCAGTGCAGATGGGGGTACAACAATATCACCGATCTTCAGAATGTCCTCAAGGGTTACAAAGACAATGGCCTACCTCTCGATACGATATGGTCTGACATCGACTATATGATCGACTATGAAGATTTCACAATAGACTAAAGCAGATTCCCCTTGGACCAAATGCAAGAGATTCTCAGCAAGTATCACTACATCCCGATTATCGACGCAGGCATCAAGGTGAACAATGGCACAGCCTACACCGAGGGGCAGAGAAGAGGAGTATTCGTGAAGGATGCAGAGGGCAAATAACTGCGCGGTCGTGTCTGGCCAGGCACCACCACTTTTGTCGACTTCTTCCACCCGAATGCCAGCACTTACTGGGGCGATATGCTTCAAATGCTCTACAATAAAGTTAAATTTTCAGGGGTATGGCTAGACATGAACTAATACGCTAATTTCTGCGATGGGCCATGCGACCCTCCTACAGGAGATTCAGTCTTCGACTACTCTAAGGACTTGCCATACAACCCAGGATCTGACTCTATTGAGGCTCATACGATCCCACTCAACTCGACCCATTACGGAAATAGAAAGTAGGCAGATGTTCATGCTTTTGGAGCCTTCCTTTAAACTGAGGCAACAAACCATTTCCTCAGAAACAAGAATCAGAGGCCGTTCATCATCACAAGAAGCCACACTCTCGGGTCAAACAAATTTGGCTTCCATTGGACAGGAGATAACTATGCAGCTTTCGAGTATCTGAAAGGCTCGATTGCTGACAATTTTATTAACCAAATGTGGGGTCTCCAAATCGTCGGGCCCGACATTTGTGGATTCGGAGGTAACACAACAGAGTAGCTTTGCAGCAGATGGTTCCAATTAGGAGCCGTCTATCCCTTCGCAAGAAACCATAACGATCATGACAGCAAGAGCCAATAGCCATATGCATTAGGAAGCACAGTCCTCGAGGCTGCCAGGACAAATCTGAAACTGCGATACTCTCTACTTAAGCACATGTACTCAATGCTGATCAACAGGAGAGGACTCGGCACTATCTTCACTCCTCTTTTCTACTACTATCCCTTCGATAACAATCTCTATGTTGACGAAATTGCGGACACAGAATTTCTGTTAGGCGCCGACCTCTTGGTGACCCCGATTGTGTAGCAAGGCAAAACATCACGAAATGTTTACTTCCCATTTAGCAACTGGTTTAACCTATATGATGGCACGATGTACAAAAATGGCACATAGCGGATCGATAATGTGAAGCTCACTGATAAACTGCCTATCTTCCTGAGGGAAGGCGCAGTGGTTCTCTTGCAAAACACCACCGATGTGCTCAGCACCAAGGATTTATCCAACAACTTCCATTTAGTTGCGGCATTTCGGTTTGACACTCGGAGGTCAAATGAAAGCATTCAGATTTATGAGGCTGCTGGAGGGCACATTTCCATTTCGGACTACAATGATGAAACCAAGGTTCAGCTTTGTCTGGCCGAACGGTGCGAGTATCAATTCAATCTCGTGCTGACTGTCACGCAGAACACTAGGACTATAAAAGTAGATACAAATTACGCTGGGGGATTCAAACTCAATGACTTGATCCTGATCGATTAAATTACGGCCCATTACGATGGAAATTCAGTGCACAACTTCCTCACCAACCCGATTGAGGTCAGAGGGCCAGGAGAAGTAGTTATTCCACTCAATGATCAAGCCGAACATGGAAACCTTAAAAGGCAGGAATAAAGCCTAACTTATGAGCCAATCGAGCCAGTCGAGGAGGAGGAATGATTGACAATTAAATAACAGAACATTTATCAATAAAAAAGGATAGGGTATATATTAATTGTTTCATTGCATTCTAAATAGCCATAAGATATTGTGAGGCCAATAAATAAGCATGGAGGTTTCATTGTTATTAAACTTGGGAGATCAGTGATTTCTTGTCTTCGCTTATATCTAATTATTTGAGTTTTAGGGAGATGCCAGTCATGAAGGTCTGGAACAGCAGCACTATTGTTAGGAAGATGTAATTTGGGTAAGAACTCAGGAATATGCCCAGCAGGAGCACCGCCACGACGCCCATCCCAAAGAATATACGGAATACACTGAATGCTTCGACCCTGCCAGGAAATGCTTTTGAGATAATGGCCCCTGTATTTGTCTGTAAATAGTTCTCGCTTGTTCCCCACAGGTATGCACACACAAAGCAGAGAGGGTAGGAGTTCGTAAAGTAGCAAATCAGCGAGGTGAAACCTGAAATTTCGACAAGCAGAGTGCCGATGGTTGCGAGTCGGAATACGCAAAACCTTTAGGCAAACCGATTCATCAAGAAGCCCGTAACTACTTGGCTCAGCCCGAGAGAGAGGAAAACCAGCCCTTCTGCAAAATTCAAACGGTGATTATAGTCCTCTTCGGATTCTCCTTACTCTTGGGGGATACTGGCCTTGACGAGTTTGTAGAGGAAGCCGGCGTAAAACGAGACTGTGAGCCCAGGAAACAAGAAGTAGATGTTGATGTATCGATATTTTTTATCCTTTATGATTGCAAACACCTTGCCCAGCTCTTAACGGATCGAAATCGGCTATTGCACCTCCTCCAGTTCGTCTGCTTATTTGACATTGGGCAGGATGAGGAACAGGAGTGCACTCAGACCCCCAAGGATGATCAAGAGCAGGAAGTATGTTTGGTTGCTGAGTTTTCCAAGCACGAAGGTCGTGAGCAAGTTCCCGAATATCTGAGAGGACATCATCAGGGCCCAGAAGAGCCCGAAGAGCTCGCTTTTCCTTTACTCGCTTGCTACTTCACTGGTGTAGGCTCCTTGGGCGACCCATAAAACTGACGCCCCCATTCCGCATATGATGGCACCCGCGCACACGATGATCCACACGAGCCAAGGCGCCAAGTGAATGTCAGTCACAATAACCAGCCCAGTGGCTTCGAATACAACATAGGCCAATGAGCTAAAGAACATTGATTTCTTATAGCCAAGGGATTTGACAATGAAGGATGAAAAGAGTGAAGTGATCCCAAATGCGCCATAGATGAACATGATAGCTGTCTGCCCCATATTCTTGAAGTGATACTATTCGTAGAGCTTGGAGACGATGTTCTGCAGGCTGTTGAAAGATGTGAACATGAACATGAAAGATATGCCCAAGAAGATGATACGGCTATACTGTTGTCGCTTTGTGAGTCGATTCATTCCCTATAATGTCTGATCTTGATCTGAATCGGATGCTGCTGAATTAAGTAGCAATTATAATTATGTGCCCTTACTTTTTGGAGTATTAGCGTAAAGCGCACTACTTTTGAGGGTTTACCCATTGAGCTCTGTTGACACAATAGAAAACAGTGACATTATATTACAATCTATCACCAAATAATTTACTATATCCCCAACTCATAACTTATACTGCTGCTCTCCTGTTTATTGTATTTAATGTCGATTTATTGTATTCACTGTATGTATATTCAATCTCATGTTGTTATATACATATATCTATACGTATATCTAAACATATATCTATTCATTATATAGATTGCATTTGAATGGACCAAATGACAGCGAACATCATCTCGGGATTGGGGTTGGGGTTGGGGTTGGGGTTGGGGTTGGGGTTGGGGTTGGGGTTGGGGTTGGGGTTGGGGTTGGGGTTGGGGTTGGGGTTGGGA
>NW_028281428.1:0-87500 GCF_059751285.1 Brachycentrus maculatus
TATATATTATTTAGCAGTTTTATTCTCCGGTTTTGTTTTGAAATGTACTCTCATGTGTTACAATGCCAAGCAACTGAAAATGTAAGAAACATAATTAAACAACAATACAAAACAAGAAAACGATGAACATTTTAGCATGTTTCGATTTAATTTGCGTACGACCAAATTCGAACGTGCGTAATAGCTCGTAGAGTAGAAGAGTAAGGAGTATAAGATAAATAATGTTCTTTAATATCTCCTTGTATATCTTATTCTCCTGGTAAAACTGCGTCATATGTCACTTGTATTATGTGCTTCTGGAAGTCCTCGCCCGAGGCGATACGAACGAACATCGGAGCCGAGAACTAAACACAGCACGAACTTTATGTCGGAATGATAAAATGGTTCGCAACCTCATCTGATATGATGTCAATCTTTCTGTTTCAAAGATAAGAAACATTTTATTTTTTACACATAAAATATGCATGAAAAATATACGTATATGTTTTCAAACGTATATATTATCCATATATAAGTTTAAGGTCATTATAACAATTTTAATAATATGCATATGGAAAAGTACAATAAAATAAACTGAAGGATATTTGAAAATCTGTTTGCAAAAGATCTTCTTAAAAAAAATTGAATAACATATAACTCCGTATTGAAAAGGTAAGTGCTCTAGACTAGTATACTAGAGGTCCCAGGATGCATTGCCATATGCACCATTTGGCGCGAATAAGAGTCAGTTAGATTAGTTAAATTAAGTTCGTTATTAAATTGTTAATAACTTGAAGAGGAGTGAATATGCACCGGAGAATATTTAAATAAAAAACCTAGTTACGTTGTGTTGTCCAGATTAAATATTATTTCTTTAAAATAATTTATTAAGCGCATAACTATAAATTAAAATTTATGTTTGATAAATCAAATAAAATGGTCATATTTCAATACTAACTTCCTTAATTATGTTTTATCTTAAATGCGCAACATTTTTAATTTAAACAAATAATTTCATTTGAAAAAATGCTATAATCGATGAATAACACCACCCATGATTTCTTTCAACAACCTTATCCGTACCCAATAGTGCATGTCATTTTATTGCTTTGAAACAGTGTTATATTGACCATTAAATAAAATATATGAAGAAAAGCAGATTGATCCTGGGATTCAGGTACCAATTCATGGTAATATTAAATGAATATCATAGTGAAAAATACTTATAATTATTTTGACCCCGCGTATAATCGAACTCGGGAAGAGGTTCCATAGTATCCAAACGCGCAAACTACTACACTAAAGAGGTGGACCGTGTTTAACCAGTTTTACTTCTCCGACACTCAGGTGGAGTTATAAATTGAATAATGAGAAAGGTAAATTAAACCGCATTACTCTGGGCAAAGTATTTGAAGGTTTAGCCGCTAACGGGGGTCATGATTAGGGGTAGTTAAATGAGAATAAAGTCAACCCCAGTGTTTTATGACCTTTTCACGTTAGCGACATTTATTGCAGAGATTAGTTTCAGGGCGGGTACCTGAACGTACATAAATCGAGGGTGAGAACGGAGCTTTGTCGACAACGAGTTATAAATTTAATTTGTTAATTATTCCCCATCGAAATCTAAATCACCTGCCTCATTTTTTAAAAATGTGTATGACGTTAGTAGTTCGATTTGTACTTTTACGCCCATTTAAGCGTAAGACGGTTAATCGAATTATAACACTCCATATAAACTACTTTAACAGGACATTTTTAAGAAAAACAAGGAAAACATCAACTTGTTTTATAAAATCATATATTTGATATTAACACTGTAGAATACATGGTAATTAAAATATAAAATCTTAGAAAAGACCACATATCAGTTAAGTATTAAACATTAAAATATTATTTACATCATTTTGAATATGAATACTTGTAAACAAATCTAGATTATCTCCGCTTAGGATTCATTTCATACATTTTTTTGATGTCTCAACATAGATGAAGAAGAATATGGAAATCTGGGCATTTACAGGGCTTACGACCAATACACACGTGTAACATTCACCAATTCTTCCTATGATTATACAACTCACTATATCTAGGAGTTCCGAAAGTTAAGTAGTGTGGTTGTCAATCATGAGTAGAATTAATGAATATTACACACGTGATCACTTAAATCAGCCTTTGACGGTCGTTAGCCTAGTAATTGCCAAGACTTCCATATTCTTCATTGTCCATATTGAGATTTAAAAAAATGTGAATTAAAATACTATTTTATGATTATTAGTTCATTATTTTACAATATAATCTTTATACATATTATACTCGACTAGTTTTGAGAACTATACATTTTCAGAATAATACAATTCTGTTAAAAAATAAATGAAATAAATAAGATCATGCTTTATGAAAACAGATGCATATGTTTATCATATGCAAGACAATTTTTGATGTTATTGAAAAATCAAGTCAAGTTTATTATAAAAGGAAAACAAATAAAGAAATTTTAGCCGAATGGCTCACGATGATGCAATAAATCAAGAATAGAGATTGATAAATCAAATGTGTTTTTTTTCATTTCTGCTTTAAATTAAAAAAGAATTAACCATAATAAATCTTAGGAAGTCAAAGCTGGAATAACAATGACCATAAATCCCACTTGACTACCCCTGACTAACGGGGTTATATCCACTTAGGCAGGGATATAAAACCATTGCATATTTTTAAATGGAGAAACATTTCTTTACGTACAAACACTCGCATTTTATCAAGAAGGTACTTATAATTAGGAAGTTTTTGGAATAAAGTGAAATGGCTCCACTATGAAATTAATTGTATGTGTAAATAGATACAAAAATATCAACACTGATATTTCAATACTGATATATTCATAATATTTTTTTTGACAATTACAATTTATACCTATTTTGATTTATAAAGGGTTTTACGGATGACTAAAAATGACCGTGAGAGAAAGATTGTTTATTCAAAACAACATTACTAAAAATAATTTGAAAAATGTGCCAGTAACATGATAACTATAAACATTTTATTGATACTTCAATATGGATAAAAAAGTATATGAAATTCTGGGCATTCAAAAGGCTTACAACCTATTATTAAGTGGTGCTTTTAGTGATCACTTTATCCATATGTTACATTCACCATCCTACACACGATTGACATCCACAATACTAAAATTTTGGAAATAATAAATATTTGTACTTCAAATGACACCGTCATACTACTTTTATCATCTTTGGCACCACCTATGGTTGAATTAAGTTAAAAAAAATTATAAGCACTGACTTTCATGAGATGTATGTAAGATTCTTCCCGAATTATTTTACATACTTGAAAATGCCAAAAATATAACATTTATAGTTTTTATTAAACTTATGTTTTGACCAGTTATTTTTCACAATATTTTGGGTGTCCAAGTCTTAAAATTTTGTGTTTAACACATTTTAAAAATAAGTTTGTAATTAAATTTAATTCAACCATCTTATAAAGTTCCAGAATACAAAAAAATAAATTAAGTAAGGGAAATAAAACAAAGAAAGAAATATGATCGTGTTATTCATATTTTACTCCGCAGATTTAGAAAAACATATATTTGGAAATCCCTGAATTGCATTGTGACGTCACGGGGTGATACACCTGTCTACCCTGTAGCGTAACTAGCATCCTGCCTTCCCTTCGATTTACAGCCCGCTCCATTAACTATATGCACTTTTACTAACCTCTCTCTATACCACACACACACACACACACACACACACACACACACATACACATATATATATATATATATATATATATATATATATATATATATATATATATATATATATATATATATATATGTGTATGTGTGTGTGTGTGTGTGTGTGTGTGTGTGTGTGTGGTATAGAGAGAGGTTAGTAAAAGTGCATATAGTTAATGGAGCGGGCTGTAAATCGAAGGGAAGGCAGGATGCTAGTTACGCTACAGGGTAGACAGGTGTATCACCCCGTGACGTCACAATGCAATTCAGGGATTTCCAAATATATGTTTTTCTAAATCTGCGGAGTAAAATATGAATAACACGATCATATTTCTTTCTTTGTTTTATTTCCCTTACTTAATTTATTTTTTTGTATTCTGGAACTTTATAAGATGGTTGAATTAAATTTAATTACAAACTTATTTTTAAAATGTGTTAAACACAAAATTTTAAGACTTGGACACCCAAAATATTGTGAAAAATAACTGGTCAAAACATAAGTTTAATAAAAACTATAAATGTTATATTTTTGGCATTTTCAAGTATGTAAAATAATTCGGGAAGAATCTTACATACATCTCATGAAAGTCAGTGCTTATAATTTTTTTTAACTTAATTCAACCATAGGTGGTGCCAAAGATGATAAAAGTAGTATGACGGTGTCATTTGAAGTACAAATATTTATTATTTCCAAAATTTTAGTATTGTGGATGTCAATCGTGTGTAGGATGGTGAATGTAACATATGGATAAAGTGATCACTAAAAGCACCACTTAATAATAGGTTGTAAGCCTTTTGAATGCCCAGAATTTCATATACTTTTTTATCCATATTGAAGTATCAATAAAATGTTTATAGTTATCATGTTACTGGCACATTTTTCAAATTATTTTTAGTAATGTTGTTTTGAATAAACAATCTTTCTCTCACGGTCATTTTTAGTCATCCGTAAAACCCTTTATAAATCAAAATAGGTATAAATTGTAATTGTCAAAAAAAATATTATGAATATATCAGTATTGAAATATCAGTGTTGATATTTTTGTATCTATTTACACATACAATTAATTTCATAGTGGAGCCATTTCACTTTATTCCAAAAACTTCCTAATTATAAGTACCTTCTTGATAAAATGCGAGTGTTTGTACGTAAAGAAATGTTTCTCCATTTAAAAATATGCAATGGTTTTATATCCCTGCCTAAGTGGATATAACCCCGTTAGTCAGGGGTAGTCAAGTGGGATTTATGGTCATTGTTATTCCAGCTTTGACTTCCTAAGATTTATTATGGTTAATTCTTTTTTAATTTAAAGCAGAAATGAAAAAAAACACATTTGATTTATCAATCTCTATTCTTGATTTATTGCATCATCGTGAGCCATTCGGCTAAAATTTCTTTATTTGTTTTCCTTTTATAATAAACTTGACTTGATTTTTCAATAACATCAAAAATTGTCTTGCATATGATAAACATATGCATCTGTTTTCATAAAGCATGATCTTATTTATTTCATTTATTTTTTAACAGAATTGTATTATTCTGAAAATGTATAGTTCTCAAAACTAGTCGAGTATAATATGTATAAAGATTATATTGTAAAATAATGAACTAATAATCATAAAATAGTATTTTAATTCACATTTTTTTAAATCTCAATATGGACAATGAAGAATATGGAAGTCTTGGCAATTACTAGGCTAACGACCGTCAAAGGCTGATTTAAGTGATCACGTGTGTAATATTCATTAATTCTACTCATGATTGACAACCACACTACTTAACTTTCGGAACTCCTAGATATAGTGAGTTGTATAATCATAGGAAGAATTGGTGAATGTTACACGTGTGTATTGGTCGTAAGCCCTGTAAATGCCCAGATTTCCATATTCTTCTTCATCTATGTTGAGACATCAAAAAAATGTATGAAATGAATCCTAAGCGGAGATAATCTAGATTTGTTTACAAGTATTCATATTCAAAATGATGTAAATAATATTTTAATGTTTAATACTTAACTGATATGTGGTCTTTTCTAAGATTTTATATTTTAATTACCATGTATTCTACAGTGTTAATATCAAATATATGATTTTATAAAACAAGTTGATGTTTTCCTTGTTTTTCTTAAAAATGTCCTGTTAAAGTAGTTTATATGGAGTGTTATAATTCGATTAACCGTCTTACGCTTAAATGGGCGTAAAAGTACAAATCGAACTACTAACGTCATACACATTTTTAAAAAATGAGGCAGGTGATTTAGATTTCGATGGGGAATAATTAACAAATTAAATTTATAACTCGTTGTCGACAAAGCTCCGTTCTCACCCTCGATTTATGTACGTTCAGGTACCCGCCCTGAAACTAATCTCTGCAATAAATGTCGCTAACGTGAAAAGGTCATAAAACACTGGGGTTGACTTTATTCTCATTTAACTACCCCTAATCATGACCCCCGTTAGCGGCTAAACCTTCAAATACTTTGCCCAGAGTAATGCGGTTTAATTTACCTTTCTCATTATTCAATTTATAACTCCACCTGAGTGTCGGAGAAGTAAAACTGGTTAAACACGGTCCACCTCTTTAGTGTAGTAGTTTGCGCGTTTGGATACTATGGAACCTCTTCCCGAGTTCGATTATACGCGGGGTCAAAATAATTATAAGTATTTTTCACTATGATATTCATTTAATATTACCATGAATTGGTACCTGAATCCCAGGATCAATCTGCTTTTCTTCATATATTTTATTTAATGGTCAATATAACACTGTTTCAAAGCAATAAAATGACATGCACTATTGGGTACGGATAAGGTTGTTGAAAGAAATCATGGGTGGTGTTATTCATCGATTATAGCATTTTTTCAAATGAAATTATTTGTTTAAATTAAAAATGTTGCGCATTTAAGATAAAACATAATTAAGGAAGTTAGTATTGAAATATGACCATTTTATTTGATTTATCAAACATAAATTTTAATTTATAGTTATGCGCTTAATAAATTATTTTAAAGAAATAATATTTAATCTGGACAACACAACGTAACTAGGTTTTTTATTTAAATATTCTCCGGTGCATATTCACTCCTCTTCAAGTTATTAACAATTTAATAACGAACTTAATTTAACTAATCTAACTGACTCTTATTCGCGCCAAATGGTGCATATGGCAATGCATCCTGGGACCTCTAGTATACTAGTCTAGAGCACTTACCTTTTCAATACGGAGTTATATGTTATTCAATTTTTTTTAAGAAGATCTTTTGCAAACAGATTTTCAAATATCCTTCAGTTTATTTTATTGTACTTTTCCATATGCATATTATTAAAATTGTTATAATGACCTTAAACTTATATATGGATAATATATACGTTTGAAAACATATACGTATATTTTTCATGCATATTTTATGTGTAAAAAATAAAATGTTTCTTATCTTTGAAACAGAAAGATTGACATCATATCAGATGAGGTTGCGAACCATTTTATCATTCCGACATAAAGTTCGTGCTGTGTTTAGTTCTCGGCTCCGATGTTCGTTCGTATCGCCTCGGGCGAGGACTTCCAGAAGCACATAATACAAGTGACATATGACGCAGTTTTACCAGGAGAATAAGATATACAAGGAGATATTAAAGAACATTATTTATCTTATACTCCTTACTCTTCTACTCTACGAGCTATTACGCACGTTCGAATTTGGTCGTACGCAAATTAAATCGAAACATGCTAAAATGTTCATCGTTTTCTTGTTTTGTATTGTTGTTTAATTATGTTTCTTACATTTTCAGTTGCTTGGCATTGTAACACATGAGAGTACATTTCAAAACAAAACCGGAGAATAAAACTGCTAAATAATATATCAATAACAATACAGTAAAAGTCAATAAATATTGCTTAAATTATCTCAACCTTTGCATTTTGTAAGTACAAACAAACAAAAAATGTTTTACTTTCACATTCTTTTTCTTCCCACTCCAAATTCGGAAATGGACCTCTCAGAAACCTAGTCAGGTGTATTGCAATTATCATTATAATCACGTGTAATCATATATTATATAAATGAGGTCGTTCTTTGCATAAAAAATATTTCATTTTAAAACTCAGTACCAACATATAAAATATATATTAAGTTAAAGAAACGAGTATGTTAAATATGTGATTTAAAAAGCAGAAAAACATTGATAAACCTAAAATGAAGAAATTAATCTATTTTTATTATCATAAACCCATTTAAAAATATATGTTTATTTCGTGATACTTCAAATCCCCAATATTAACTCAACTGTTTTGAGATGAAATGATGTAAGCAATGTTTGAATTTTCTTAAATTTCATATTGGCGACGAAAAATAAGACGTGCACGATAACTCTATATGCTTGAGAAATTCAAATGTACGCCATTAGTTTGACAGACGTCTAATTTATTTAACCATGACGCGCGGATTAACTTTGCGATAAACGTTAATCATGTACAAATTCTGTTTGCTAAATTGAGTTGAAACTGACATGCGTGAGTGGTTGGCTGGGTACATTATATGGAAGCTAAAGTATTTACAACTTTGAGTACACTTTGAGAAGCTTTAATGATTTTGACACAATACTTAGCGCGCTGGTTTGCTTATTTCATATTAATTAATGTCGCTTCACATACACACAAAACCTTCGGAACTTTTAAAAATTATTTACTCATGTTTTAAAAAATTTTGCCTAAAAAGTGACGTAGAAATTTACTGTTTTTTTTATTAAAAAAAATAATAAGTGTGAATGTTTTTCAAATCTCATAGAATGAAATTTTCAAACTACATATTTCTTTCTAATATTACCTTTTTTGTACACGGGTTTTGTAAATTATTTAAGTGCCTTTGTAGATGTAACAGTACTTACCATTGTCATGTCGTGTACCTACCAAGTAGAATTTAGCTTGAAAGAATTCAACAGTACTTTTTGGATAATATTTGAATACCTATCATAAAGATTGAAGATTGTGAGCAAAATTTTGGTACTCAAAAAATCAAAAAGCAGTTTTATTTATTGTAACTGCAGACAGTTGGTAGAATTCCATATTGAATTGTTGGGTAATATATCCAAAATAAAACACGGTTTTTGTTGGATTGAATTCTACATTTATTTTTGTATATTTTAATATGTGACGCGTTTCGTTTTCTTAGGACATTATCAAACACTCGAAGATTTATAAAATGGTTAATTTTTAGTGTAACCGTAAAACATATTTGTACATAATTTTTTTACATTACTCTATGGTTATTTTTAAGCAATATTTATTAAGAAATATTTTTCAAATTCTTATATTTAAGTTTTTACTAAAATTTCTTGGTGAAACTGCATAATAACAAAAATAACTTTTGGTTTTACCAATTTTATTATATTTGACCAGTCAATGGATATCGTCATTACCAACATCATCAGACTGCTGATGTTGATAACGACGAAAAGATTTATCATATTATTTGGACTAGTTTCAAGGGTTTTCATTGAATAAAAAATTATTTTATAAAAAAAAAATTACGATGAAGACAAAAATATATGAAATGCAGAGGTAATATATTGTTTGACATAATAGATTAAAAGTGGATCAAACATGTAACAAAATGGAAAAAGAGCGCTGTCTATTTTTTGTTAGGTACTGCTTTAGACATTGCCTTCTGCTTATATTAAAAATATTTTTATATCATTTAGGAATCCAATATATGTTTGGTAGAATTCAATTTGAAAATTAAACATTCCGGCAGATTTTAGTAAAAATATAACCCAGTTTGGCAGCAAAAGGCTTTCCCAAAAATTGTGGAATTTAATTATACTCGGAGATGTACGAAGGCCATTTCCGGCACTGGTCCAAAATCAAAATGTTGAAAACAAATTTAATTCAATGGTTTACGGTTGAACTTTTTTTAATAAACTTAAGGTGCTCTTAAAATGAATGAAATTATATAATTCAGAAATGAATCAATTTAAAATCATGATATTCAAAGCTTTTACTTATTTTTTTTAATGTTAATAATATTAGTTTATAACCACTCACCGAAAGCTTTTGATTATTTAATCATAAGGTTTCGTATATTTAAAGCAATTTTGACAATTTTTTCAACGTTGTATAAATAAATAATTTTAAATACTACTTATACTTTTTTCACATACTTTATTTATTTTTTTAGGTTGTATTAGAAAAATCGTCGTAAGAGTCTAAAGATACGTTTACTCATAAATAATATCAATTATAAGTAAAATTATTGGTATAAAGTAAAAATCATGGGTTATATAACATGAGATGTGGTAAAAATAAATAAAAAGTTTAAGAGATTATTATCTCTCACTACAGATTTTTTTAATAACTGAAATAGGAGAAAAAAAAAACAAAACACAGTAAATAAAAACAGATTTTTCCGTTCGAATGATTTTTTTACGCTTCCTCTTTTTTATTGTTTTAAAAGAGGTTTGAAAGTTCAGGCAAAATATCGAATAAAGTCACATAAATCCTTATAAAATCTTCATACAAACAAAAATTTAAGTGAATAAAATCAAACAAATATAAACCTGCACAGGTAGCACATTATTACATAAGATCATTAGAACTATAAACCTATCCTGATCGTCAGATAAAGGTTGTTTAATGGCACCTTAGGACTCTTTTTACCCCTTCTGTGGATTGATAGCTGCGTAAAGTCAAGCCATTAAGGCTTATCAGCTCAAAGTATAAATTAAACTACGGCCTCTTACATTAAAAGGATAAAAATAAAATATCTAAAAGATTCAAATACATATTGATTGAAACGTTTATTTCGCCACTGATAAATAAAAAATATTTTTTTTTTAACATACAAAAAACTAACTAACTGACTAACTAACTAACCATCACGCCGCTTCCCCGCAGGGGTAGGCAGAGATAATAGAACGCCACACTACTCCGTCTTTGCACACATTCTTCGCCTCTTCCACGTTCATGCATTTCCTTATACACATCAGACTATGATTACGACTCCTAACCTGACCACTTTCAAGTATTTGCCAAAGCATACCTGATTTTGCTAAGTTTTTCTCTGTCTTCCTCTGTTCCTTTTTCCAATTACATTCGCCTCATAAATTTGTTTTACCGTTTATTCCTCACCCATTTTTTCTACATGTCTAAAACATATCAACACACCTTTCTTAATTTTATCGATAATGCTTATCTCAGCTTTACATTCCTTCCTTATTTCACTATTTGAACATCTACTCGTATCAAACAGTGTTTTGTCGCACATTTTTCTAAGAGAAGAAGGTACACAATTTTTTTTTAACATATATCATGGATTATCTTCTGTTTGTTTGGTATTAAATAATAATTCAAATATCCGATTGTTTGGCTGACTTTTATAATGTTATTGATCCCAATTTTGGAAATTTATAAATCAATTTTTTATCAAAATATAACAATTTTAAATCAATTGAATTTGCAAATACGTAGAGTAACTACGTAAAATAATCACGTTAAAACAAATCCGTATTTCTACATCCACGAATGTTGTTGATTGATTTATATTGAAGCCAAATCTCATTTTATATTTTCAAACGCTTCAATGATTGAAAATATCAATATTCATACTACAAATGAAACCTTATTTTCTTGATTAAAAAGAACATATTTGCTGATGCAAAATAGTATTTCGAAGCTATCATAAAAGCGGACATATAGAAATACTCGCAACAAATTGTTTGGCCTGAAGCCAATAACAGGCGACTGTATGGCAGGGCGACTTTATATGAAAATAATCCCAAATATACCCACTGTAAATACATTCAGGATCAGGATTGCTATTTAAACAGAAATAAACATACTTATCAGATAAAACAACCCTTTTATGAAAGCAAAAGATTTAGAGAGTAGGAAATAAAGTACGCCAAACGACAATAGAGTTTTTCTTGCAAATAAAATATAATACGTACCTTTTGAAGGCATTGAAAATTTTGATCCCTTTTAAAGGGCAATTTTATTTGTTCGACCCGCACAGCTACGAGCTTTTCCCCTTAAAACTTTTCATTCTTTATATTATCAATTTCACTTAAGAATCAATCTCAAACATTTTCCCTTATTTCTTACGTCTGAGATCAATGTTGAAAGATATGAGAATAATAATGATTTTTCGAAAGATAATTCGAATAATTTTTCAAAACGTTAGCATTTTTGTTTTAATATGAAAGTTTAAAAAAGAAAAAATATATTAAATATAACTGTTTTTTATTTAATTTTTAGAATGTAACGTTAAGAAGAAAATTTATTATTCCACTCGCAATTTCTATTCTTGAAGTCTAAAGCGATGGAAAGTTCTTCAATCTCTTTCCGAAAACTTACAAACGTATCACTGAAAATGCATAACCTGCCAAAGCATGGCAGATTTATGGCTCAGACGTTTTCCCATAAGGTTTACTGGTTACCGCCATCTTGCGATAGTCTTTTGAATTCCTGACAGTTGTTTTATCTTTCGTGCTAGCACAGCAGTATACGATTCATAAAAATATTTGTAAACAAAATTTTATTTCCATTTTACATCAAATTTCATAAAAAAATACAAATAGTATTGAAAGAAAAGTAGATACTTATTAGTTTTTTAATATTCTGAAATTGTAATACAATACTAAATATTAAAATAAAGGTGACTTTTCGATTTTGTAATAAACCTATGTATATTATTTTTTCGTGTTTGTAATGCTTCTGTTTTTTTTTATTATTTTGAAACAAAAACGTTGTATATTGGTAAATCCTTTTAACATCATCTTGATGATCAATGCCAATATTATCAGAAAAAATAAATTATAAGCAATAAATAGAAATTAGTTCAAATATTATATATTTAATTTATGAAGACATTAAAAACCAAGGAAAATTAAAATCATACATTTAAAAAGTCAAACGTTTAGAAATCCAGTACGATTAATTGACATTCAAACCAACATTTTCTTGTTTCGAGTAAAATAAGTAAATCCATGGAAAAACCAATTCAGAAGTTACCTTTAATTTAGTAAAATTGTAAACGAATTATTTTATGCAGGCTGAATACATTTTCAACTTTGGAGTTAAAGTTTCATGACAGCAGAGCCTCCCTTAATCAGACAAAGTATTCACAGAGGCACCTGGATCTTCTTATTGCCGGATGAACATCTGTTTTATGTCCCATGACCGTTCCTCCCTTGCTTCTACAAATAAAATCTTATTGTTACCAGGGCGCGGTGTCTTTTTTTACGATCGAGCTTTAATTACCTTTTATGCAAATCGGGGTGGAAAATGAGAAGTTAGTTCTAAAGTCTCGTGTACCTCCCTTTCGAAGGGAGCAAGAAAGAATCACGATTTGCAAACAAGATGCTCTTAACAAAAATAACTGAAAACTTTTTAGTGATATATAATATTGAAAAAAATCAATTGATATGGACCTCGTTTGTGATTTAACTACGAACAGCGAAGTCTTTATCAATATTAATGAATAATTATCACTTCATGTTTCATTCACAATATTCAAAGTTTTTTGAATTTTTGTATTGTAACAAAATATTTTTTTAATCATTTGTTGATCCATAAATCTTACCAATGATTTAAGAATTCATTTATGAAAAAAATCGACTACTTAAAATAAGAAAGTTGAATTCCAATCCTCTTTTTTTAAACAATATTCCCTTTTCTCAATTTATTTTACATAAATAGTTAATTCTATTTTTAAATTGAAATTTCCATTAAAATTTTAATGAAGTTCATATAATCGTTATTTACTATTCTTATGTTTTATAATTAGGATAGTATAAAACATAAGAATAACAAATAAAAAAAAACGCAAAACGCCTTTAAGACAATATTTAGTGTGTACTAAATGGCACTTTACAAATTAAACAAAAAAATTATATCGCGACACTTTTCTTATACCCGTAGGTATTTTTTTGTTTTAAAAGTAAGCATTTCTTTTCTTTAGTTTAACCTCGAATATTAAACGTGAAGAATCACAGCTATAAAACATAAATAAAAATATTTTAAACGTATAATATTCAAGTCGTTATGCCCACAAGGGTACTTT
Organism: Brachycentrus maculatus; assembly: GCF_059751285.1. Lineage (NCBI taxonomy): Eukaryota > Metazoa > Arthropoda > Insecta > Trichoptera > Brachycentridae > Brachycentrus > Brachycentrus maculatus. The sequence goes on from NW_028281428.1 coordinate 13,790, forward strand.
AACTCCCTAATTCGGAATACTATAATATGTCCGTCCGCGTTGAAAAGCATTATAATGAAAACGTAAACGAAAAGCCTGAAAAATATTTCGATCCTAAATTTTCTTTTTCAGCGTTCTGCGAACCGTTAAAGACCATACATCTAGTACAAAATTTTGAACATCGAAAACATATCTCTTGGTTTTTCTGTGTTGTGTGGTACGTTTATTTATTTCGTCTGCCATGCCTTTTATTACCTCATCTTTGTAAACCTCTCGTATTATTATTTTTCTATTCAAAAAGCACACGGGGCCTGCTGTTTTTCAATTTTATGTTCGAGAGAAGTACATACGAATTGTATATACCGCAAACATTTATGTAAATACGACAGCGGAATTGGTTGAATGATCATTCGTTTCTGGAATAACGAAGTGAACATTTACGGGATAGGTATTTAAGGTGAATAAATTTTTCCCAAAGGCGAAAATTTCACAAAGAAAATTTCTTCTATCTACCCTTATCGTGAAAATATTATTAAATACAAAACTATTTTTAATAAGAACATTTTCATAATCTTTGAAAATTAAACTGCGTTATCTGTGTGGGCCCAAGCAAACATATTATTTATTTCTTTGCAACATTTTTGGCGTCTCCAAATCCTTCCTAGTTCACGAATCTGGGTTTCCAGGAGGGACAAATAAAACTTTTCAAAATTGAGTGGTATTTTTTTTTAATTTTTTAAATTTTAGTTCTTAAAAATAACCTTGTATAAAAAAAATCACAAGTCTTGTTAGATATCGGTTTCAAGTCGTATGTGAATGGAAGCTTGGATATTAAATAAATAAACTTGGCAATTTCTATATCCTTATACGAATTTTAAAATGCAAATGTAATTTGGTAAACATCACACGGGTGTACTTTGTGATCATTTAAGATTGCTAATGACGCATCCAAAGTAAACAAAAGCAATAATTAAAATTATCTCTTTGAATCGCTCGTTAATGTTTATTGTTAGTAGTATAATTGATAACGCGTTTATTTTAAGCTCTAAATGAGATAGAGATACCGCATTATATAATATTTTTACAATTTCAAGACAAAACTCTGTTTATTCTTTGCTACAAATTTAGTTAATTTTAAATTCTACTGCAAATTTTTTATTTCAATTAAGTAAAGTTTTAAATATAAATATTTTTTCTAAATAACTTGTCTTTCTTTATACCAGGACCGACCCACGAATTAGGTATTCACAGCGCCCTAATTAATCCCGCGCTCATCTCCCAACCGCGTCATTTAGAAGTGTTAAATTTTGCGTGCGACGTCTCCTACTCTTCTGCGCTTCTGTGCTCCTCGCCTCTCCGGGATGGAATGGACGACGAGTCATTAGAGGAATGATATACACTTTGTTTTATACGTTACTTTATACAGTTTAACTTACTTACGTTTACAGTGCCATTTATAAACGCTACATACCTTCGTATTCATGGTCCTCGGGAAATGTAATACTGACTACCCTAATGAGAGATCGCGTTTTAAAATTAGAATTTACTTTTAAATCCAGAAATGAGCGCCTACACCTTAAATAATTTTTTTTAAAACGTTTTTCCCAAGAAACGACATTAAAAGTAAAATTTTAGTATTGCTGTTAGGAGTAGTTGTATGTAAACCAGAGTCCCCCAGCCATTGCTTCTTCTTCTTCTCCTTTAAATTTTACCATATCCTTGACCCCAAAATACTTTACTGTATCCTATCCCTTGCTTTGATATAATTTTTTAACTCAACTTAATTAAATGTTGATGTCAATCATTGATATAATAGAGAAATATAAACGCATTGTATGAAGTTATTACTCAAATTACTGATTGCAAAATACTAAGACATCTATGTATTTTGTTCAAATCCATTACTTTTTCAACTCTGTATATCAGTAAACTAGAAAAATATTTTTATAAAAGTAAATATTGAAAAACTGGCTAAGTTACACCCTTAACTACTACAAATTGATTATTTTTTGGAGAGAATAAATATTTTTTTATCATTTTATGCAGCACCAAAAAATCACCTAAAAAATTAAAAATCTCAAAAAAGACCAAGATCAAGATATGAACTTTGTAAAAAAATACTTGTATAGAAATTTTCAGTATGCACTACAAGTACAATAATGACACATGAAACAAACATTTTTTCTGTCTTTTGTAAAGCAAGTTTCACAATAAAAAAAATCGTAAAATAATTTTACACAAAAAACCCACATAATGAACTATTGAAAATCTTTGTTCACAACTTTCAGCGCTAAATGTATTCAGTAAAATGCATATTTGTACAATCTGTCAATGATTAGTACATTTCATTTATTCAGCCCCTGTCCGGCCCTGTGAATCCGTCTGCAGGCCCGGCGCAGATTATAGCGGCGCCGCAAACAAAATAAGCTTTGCTAAATTAACCGTAGTGAAAGCCCCTTATGAATATTCATACTTGGACTCCGTTGTGAACCTGCTCAAGGGAGGTTGCTGCAAATGAAAACTACCCTCCCCAAGATAAAAAATAGAGCCTTACTCTGAAAAAGCTGACAGAAGCTGTGACACTAATCGAGACGAGCTTTTTTGTTAGCTGAGTGTAGATTAATACGAGAAAAATACGCTGCTATAAGAAAATGAAAAACATACAATATTACGCTTTACCAAATAATAATGAAAATGTGTTCGTGTATTTGTACCAATAACTTATGTAAATATGTCTGCCAAAATTTATATCAACACAAGTATAAGGTTTTCTGACAAAATGTTTTATTAAAATGACAGTTCAATGTATACTTTTTACCCCCACTCTAAAATGTATAAATACTCTGTTGTATCAAAAGTCATATAAAAGGGTGTTTTTTTATACTTTAAATTTTGATATATAAATTTTTTATTTTGGCCCTAAATACTTATCTTCAGATAAATCATGAATGAATTTATGAATTTATTTACGAGTTTGTTTATTGATGCATAATCCATACTTTTATATTTGTATATAAAGGCTGGAAGAACGAAACCCCAAGATATATATATTTTTTCAGATATTCATATTTACTTTTGAAATTCAGTGATTTATCTATTCTTAGATATAAACATTTTAAAATCCTAATTAACTAATTAAAAACTCAACAATCGCAAATATTTAAAACTCTTCAATATATAAAAAAATTTAAACTGATGAATATTTCAATTTTAAAAGTATTTAATACTAAAAAAAACGTAAAAAAGCAAAATCATTCAGAAAAAATATGTTGATGCCAACAGAAAATGACAGTGTCTGAAGAGGCGATTGCTCTGATTGTATATCTATTGCCAACCTAACCGGTCACCGATAAGTCTATTTCTGACCGATAAGTCTATTTCACGTACCGATAAGTTGACCTAAAAGGTTTATTTTTAGTAGCCAGAAAGATTTAAATGGAAGGCTTCCGGCATCTTTGGACCAAAGGTTAAATGGAAATTTTAGCACCGCCTAAATTGTCTGGAATTCAAAATAATATATGTTAGCTATTTCCACAAAAATTACACAATTTTGATAATGGGCAAAGCTTGGAAAATCTCCGGTTAAATAATCAATATAATTAAAGACACCGTTGTGTTACTGCAAGTTAAAGATTATGATTGATCAAACTGTAAGTATTCTTTTTCTTTTGATCCATATTTGCTCACAATAGAACAAAAAGCTCTGGACCTTACTCTACCAGGAATAACTTAGTAAAAGGTCAGCGGTCATGCACTCAAAGTATAAATCAAAATAACTCATGTATTAAACAAATACTTTTCTTTCAACCCTTCCCCACACCCAATGGTGCATAGGGCACTACATCGTATTGACGCAGTGTTATGAAGATAAGGTGATGACTCTTTCCCTTAAAGAACCAATTCAAGTTAATATTTAAAAAGTATATTGTATTAGAGTTTAAAATCACCAATATTTATTTTTACACCAACTAAGAATCGAACCCGAGACCTCCAGGACTAGCTAACACGCTAACCATTACAGCACTGAGGCGTATAGAAAATAAATATTAATGTGAAAAATTAAATCTAGAGTAAAAAAGTCAACTTCAATTGAAAATAAATAATAATATGCTTTTAAAACTGCAAGAATATAAATAAATTATTCGGAATAATCACCCACGAAAATTATAAAAATAAATCATTCGTGATAAACGAAGAGTTTACTACAATACAGTTGTATTTCGTATTGAATAGGGTAATACCCTATATTTACTGTGTCATCCGCAATGAATTGACGTAGAATATATTCCTCCCCTTATTTGAGTAGTCTATAGATGGGCTGACACCTTTTTTTCGATATTTCCATTCACCCCACGCGAGCTCAGCGCATCTGGTCGAAGATTTTTTAATAGGGACCCTAACGCGCGTACATTATCGTTGTTATTTTCGAATCCCTTTTTTGTCATTGGCCAGATTATAAGTCATGTAAATTTTTATTGTCCGCGATAAAAAGGTCCCTTTTATTAAAATTAATATATGGTTGATAATAGCAAGTTTTAAATGCTTACATGCGTACCTCTTCATATGTATAAAGTTTTTTTGTTAGTACATAATATTTAAAAAATCTTATCAATTATGGGCGTTTTTTAGGTATTTTTCAAGTACTAGTTTTCAAATGTTACAAATAGTAATGATATTTGAATGAATATATTAGAAGTACTAAAATGGAAATATTTTATATGGAATGTCAATTATATGTTTATCAACAAATGTTGTACTTCTCTTGGTATAAAAAAATTGTTTATGTTTGTTGATGCACTTTATGTAAAAAAAATACTATTTTTAACAATCTCAATATGATTAAAATTTCAATTCAATTCAAAAATAACACGTAAATATACGAATAACTTATTGATTTACTGACTTGACGTTTAATTTGTAGAACTCCATAATACCATAAATTTACATTTTAAACATTAAAATCAAATACTGATTTTTAGGGTCTGATAATATTGACACTATGCATATAAGTTTTTTGAATTTAAAATTATATCTTATATAAAATTATTTTTTTTATAAATAAATTAATTTACTAGTACATATTTCATAAGATAATCTTCAATCCGTGAATACATATATGATTTCTTATAAAGAACTAAATAAAACATACATTTGTGATATTTAAAAATTGAATTACGCAACGGGTTGCTTATTGTCACCAAGGGTACGTAGTACGTTATGGTAAATAGGCTCTACCGAATAATACATGTGTAGAGAGATAAACTACCCCTAGCCATAAGGGAAGGGGTGCTAATGGCCAGCTATAACTTGTGATTGTTTTGTTAATTAATGCCATGGAGAGGTAATCGCGACTGCAATCCGAAAGCTTGTATATCTATCTGTCTGTGTTGACTTAACTTTATTGGTTAAATTAGAGCGGCTGGAAATGTCGTGGTATATCTTAAACGTTATTTTGAAGGTGTAAAAACTGAAACCCTGATCGCAACAGCAAGTGACTGTTGTTCATATGTGAGTGTTTTACATAGTTTTAAATATTTTTTAGAAATTCATGAAATAAGACTTTGTTATGGAAGTTTTAAATTAAAAAAAAAATGAAATCATCGCCTTTTTACAATTTTACTGAAGATTTCTTGAGATAATATCTTATGAAAATTACTTCTTCGATCCATGTAAAAATCCAAAAAAACAATCATTCAAGTTGGTTGGTTCTGTTCTAATTCTTAAAAGGAATATGTTTGGTATGATTACATGAAAAATGGATACAGATGATTGAAATAAAAAAAGTTGAAGTTAAAGCACTTTATACTGATATTTTTCATGGAAATAATAAATTAAAAGAAATAATGGATTAAAAGAAAAAAGGAAGCATTAATATCTTGGGCACTTGGAATTATATACCAGTACTTCTTTTTATTATTTCTCGAAAAGATCAGTGTTTACGGGAAATTTAAAACTTACGTTTTATTTTTGTTAACGTTTGATTTTTGTTTTATAAAACTCCATTTGTTTTCTAGTTATTTGAATTGAAACTTTTTACAAAACACAATTAATTTATTGAATTTAAATAAACAGTCTTTGCTTCAAAAATCTAGTGAATGGAATGTTTTCATCATTTTCAACGAGACCACTAACGGAGCCCTTATTATTCATTTCACAATGTTGTGTGGTGGCTCGCTGGCTATCTCTACACTGCGCACGCTTTACGTAGTAGAGTCACGGACTGAATGGGTTAATGAAATAAAAGAATCACCGTAGGCCCTTTGTATACGACCAGATCGCTGACCCCTTCAAGTCCTTTGCTTGAAACGAAAACACACATTTTCGTTTAATGAAAGCAGAATTCAACCGAAATGGGAATAAATTCCATTAAAATGTATTCAGCTGATGAAGCTTTCATGTACTCTTATTGTCGGCAGAGCAAATTTACTCTATTATATTAGAACATTTATATGAAAACCTAAAGTTATAGTTATGTCAACAATAGATTAAAGTGAACTCGATATATATAATACAATACTACTCCTGTAAACTTATTTTCATAACTGGCTTATTTCAAGTTAATTTTTTACACAAGCAAATTTATATTTTAGTATGTTAACTAATATTTAACAATTTTGTCATTTAACCTAACACATTTAATGACTATAATATATCATAAATTATTAATATTAATATTTAACTTTATAACAGTGTTGCTTTCAAATTACCAATTAAATGATTTATTGGTCATGTTTGTGTAGCAAATATGAAAACGTTTAAGAATAACAATAACAAAACAAACATGTAACTTTTTTTGTACATAACCAATTGAAAAATACTAAATTTTAAGTGACTTTTGTTAATGAATAAAATCATTTTTGCAATCTTAAGATAAATTTGATACCCAATGGTGCAGAGGGCACTTCACCGTATTGCCGTAGTGTTATCTCAATCGTTACATATACGAAGACAGGCTGATCAATGGAGCGCTGGAAATAGTGATGGAGGAGAAAATTTTGATTTACTATATTGTTTTATTTATTTACTACGATATCTCAATGATGAAGAAGAATAAGGAAGTTTGTGTCTATGGATTACTTTACACAAGTATAGTATTCACCAACTTCTACCCATGATTAACAACCACACAACTCAATTTCTTAAAATTTCTAAAAAATAGATGTCTTTAGTGAAATTCTAGTGATTCAAGCATTATGTTTCGAAATTGAACTATATATATATATATATATATATATATATATATATATATATATATATATATATATATATATATATATATATATATATATATATATATACAATATATACATTATATGTTTCAATTTGGAAACGTAGTGCTTGAATCACTAGAATTTCACTAGAGACATATATATGTGAGATAAATGAAGTTTTTATGTTGAGATATTAAAATATAATATGAAAAATGACTCCTTTAATTGGAGATAATCCTGATTTGTAAACAAGTATTTCAATACACTCAAAATGTTATGAATCATTTGCCAATATAACATGCGGGTCAAAGAAATGTTGATTCTGCAGAAAATCAAACAACAGCCAAATTTTCTAACCACTGTACTGCGGAATCGGAGACAATTCACATTAAAATAATATATCGTAACATTTGTCGAATTTTTCTTTGGGATATAATTATTTTTATACATACCCATTTAGTATCACGATGCTATAAAATGAAATTGTTTTCGGCTCGAAATGAAGATATCCAATACATACATTTCGAATAACTGTTCCACCCTCGTTTTCAACCCCTGTTTAGCGATTCGGTACACGGGTACAGAGTACAGCCAGCAAATTGTGACCAGTCTTTAACAACATGCCGAAATAAACACGAATACCGGTGACACCCATACAACACCATACAATAACGGGACACCCTCCATTTAATTAATTAGAGAAAAATATTTATGACAAAATAATTAATAATTCATTTCATACCTTCATTGCTACGTACGTAAAGTGTGTGCAGTGTGCATTTAATATATTTTTTAATGTTTTATTTTATTTTATATATGTCAAAATTATTGATAACGAGTTAATATAAGGTATTTTTGTTCGCTTCCATAGTATATTAGTCAGCGCGTTAGGCTACCGTGCTGGAGGCCCCGGGTTTGATTCCCCTAATGAGTCAAAATTGATGTTTGTGGTTTTTTACTTTAATATTTATTCATGAGAACTATGCACACCTAAATTTCTGTGCTGATCGCATTGCAATGTTCACTCGTCAATGTTTCGTACTACATCGTAATGTCAAATCTAGACCACTTGAAATTTTTAGTTCAAATATTTTATGGCTGGAACTGGACCAAAAAAAAGGTGAAAAAAGGTTAAGTTAGAAAAGATTTTAAATATGGCATATGACCATTTAAGACTTTCAAAGCATATATACTAGTGCTTTTCGTCAAAACCAATAAGTCTCACAACATTGTATAAATTTATTTAAATTCAAATTCAACCCTATTTAATGTGATAAGTATACGTACACTTATATATTTCATTAGTATTTAAAAAAATATATAAATATTGACTCTATTTATGTAAATTGACTATTTTTCTGTTAGTCTGCGATCTCAAAAAATTTAGCCACATACTATGTTATCCAAAGCGACCCTTTTTGAAAAGCATAAAGCAAGTAAGTGTCTTTGTCGCCTTCTTTATTAAGAGTATAAGAGTGAGGTTGGATGGTTTCCCTCACTTCCGGGAAACCGTCATCCGGTTATGACGTTGTAGTTTTGACAGGTTGTTATTTTAGTCACGTATTGGAATATGTCATAAACGAGAAATAACCATAAATAATGCTTCCACGGCATATGTTAGCGATGGGGTGGAGTCGGATTCGTCGGGATTTACAGCCTTTTTCCACTTTCGCTGAGGCTCTCGCGGGGTAAAGGGATTCAAGTATGAAATGGTGGTGAGTGACGGGGAGCATGTGCATTTTGTATCATTTGTTTAACTGCTATATACCACAGATAATGATTTTTCACTTTTCATTTATTCACTCGATTATTAGAGAATATAATACCATTCTTAATTACACCAACTCTTTTATTGACTTCAAATGAAATGCTTTTTTTATAAATAAATTGGTGCTTTTATTTATTATTTTCCTGAGATTGTTGTTAAAGCAGGAGAATGGTTGGTTTCTGTATTTTAATTAATTCATTATTTTTCTGCAAAAAAAAAACTACTAGAAACTTTAATCTTAATTTCATTGTTTAATTTTTGCTAGCGCTTATAACTTTGTCTGAGCGTAACAGCGATCACAATCAAAATAAATGATTTCATTTCGTAAATATATTTTTTTATTGTATCTCTCCTCTTTACAGGTTAGCATCATGGAATATTTTATATTATCCATAGCCGCATTAAACAGTGACTTAGTACTACAATCAAACTACCCTCTCATGTATCACACATGATAAAAATACTTAGTGACATTGGCACCACAAACCAAGCTAGGACACATTATACCGAACCCTTTTCTAGTGAAACGGAAGGTCTGCTGACGACAGTCAACAGTCCGGTTTCTTCTGAGGAGTTTAATGTGGTTTTTCCCTTGAACTGGCCAACACAAGATTATCTTACCTGTTTCCAACACGGATATATTTTTTTTAATTGTTGGAAGAAATAAAAATCCATTAGTAATCTATAAACCTTGCATAAGCAATGAAAACAATAAATGCAATTCCCATCTTAAAAAAAAAACTACCCTTTTATATTTTTAAGACACGTCTTCTTCCCATGCTGCGTTTATTACTTTGCTTTGTAATGTAAAACGTATTATTTCGTATTTTTCTTCTCATAAATTATTTAATCCCTCTTTTTTTAGAGTGTTTATGTATAAATTAATTTATAATTTTAAAATTAATAATATTAAGTTGATTAAAAAAATAAACGTATAAAATAATTTGTCTAGATAAATGCTTCTTTGATGGAAACTTGTTCCTTTGATTCACTTGAAAGATATTCAATGAAAGATTGTCGTTTTCAAGAATTCGGAACAGAGAAGAATTTAGACAGGTACATATTCCTATATGTATTTATATTACCTGAAAATATTCTCGATTAAGAAATTCTAAAGGGTCTTGACTTACGAGATAACTTCATCCCGAAGAAGGGATCTTTACTGAGTCCGAAATTTAAGATGAAAGAAATTCCCAATGAACAAGTCCGTCTTCCCTTTACCATGAAGGTACCCATTTTCTTTACAATTTGAATATCTCGGAAAACACGAATTCTCCGAGTAACATTAATAAAATATATTTAATGATTTGAAGGAGGGTTATATTACTTGAAATAATCTCCATTTTCTTGTTACACGGGTAATGTAATGTAATAATGTACATTATATGGTTTCGTATATTTGGTTTCGTATATGTTTTTTAGAGATGGAAAGATTGATAAATATATAAAAAAGGAAAATAAATGTTGAAAGTAGAGTAAATGGTGCACTTAAATCAATTCCAGCTTTAAAAGTCTATTAACGAAACGTAAACTGGCATTACACAAATAAATTGATATATTGACTAACAATAAAGAATATTTCGCCTCCAAATTTGAATTATAACAAATGATATTAGAAAGAAATATTTGAATGTCTAACATTTAATTTTTTTTCTCTAAAAAAACATGGTGTCTGATTAATTACAATCGATGTAACAAAAATATAAATTTTCTTATTTTTAAAAAAAAATTGTTAAAAGTAAAATAATGTGAATTCATTAAACTCCTGCCGAGTGAATATGTTGGATTACACAAAATGTGATATTTTAGACACTGGGTCCTCCACTGAAGCCTCCTGCCTACTGCCAGTAGCCCTCAGCCCCCCGCAAGAGCCTCCCGCAGCTAAGGGATGATGGATCGCACTTTAAGCGACGATTCATTTATTAAGGGATCCGTTGCTCGTATTTCTAATGACACCCCCAATAACAAAACCCACAAAGACCACGATTAATCGTTATATTCATTTATTTCTACGTTTAACGGATAAAATCACGTGTCAGAGTAGGTTAGGAAAACATTTTGAATTTGTGAATTATTACTTGCTCGCTCTTCCTATCTGTAAATATGTCAAGATCTAAAATTTACCAAAAATTTGTGCAAATTTTTTTTATATTTAATAACTGACTTATTTGGATTAAAAAATACTTTGAAAAAATAGTGGTACCTTTACAACAAAAAAATATGTCACACTTGATTTACATGATTACAGTGTTCTTACTTCCGATTTGAATGAATTTAGTAAAAATATTTTTAATAATTAAATAAAAAAATACTTTGTATTGATATCTTAGCATGATTGAAGAATAATATGGAAGTTCTTCAATTTTTTCCGAAATTTAAGTAGTGTGGTTGTCAGTCTTGGGTAGGATGGTGAATGTATAACAGGTGTATAAAATGATCACTTTTACTATTCTATGACAAGTCTAAAGCTCTGTAAATACCCAAATTTTTGTATTCTTCCTCATTCATATTGAGATATCAATTAATTTAATTTGTATTTAACCATATCCACTCCCTAGGTGGAGCATATGGACTCCACAAACTCCAGGCTTTTCTGTCGGCTGCCAACTCCTTTGCATTCTTCCAAGTCAGATCCGCGTCCTGAAGTTCTGACAAGAACTGGCGATGAATTGTCAGCAGTGATCATCCTGGGGCGAACCTTATGTCTTGTTAAAGAGGCAAGCTTGATCAAGGCTCTCGGAAGGCATGCGGAGTACATAGCCAACCAACTGAATCGCCTTTTCTTCTCGACAGTTGTGACCAAGATTTACTGCGTCCTGCGCCTTATCTTTTCATTCCTCACAAAGTCGAACTTCCGCACGCGTAAAATTCTCCGCAGACACACCTATTCTCAAAACTCAGTACATGGCTGCTCTGGGCCCTTTCAAGGTGTCATGTTTCACAGCCGTATAATACTATATGAGATATCAATATGAAATATAATTTCTAAGCGCACAAAATCCAGATTTGTATATAATATTTTTGGCAAACTTAAAATATTGTAAAAAAATACTAAATTAAAGTTGTTTATTGATAAAATGCTAAAAAGTCATTTCATCGTCCAGACACAGCAGTATATCTGATTTCGGCCCATCGCCGTCGGTAACACGTGTCTCTAGTAACCTCACTTTAAAGGGCCGGTCCGGTTGCATGGCCAACATAAATTATCATAACCGATGGGACCTTATACCCAGTGCCGGGCCTGTATGAATATTAAATTATTATTCATGCCTGCCCACGGATCCTGAATGCTAATCAGGACCGGACCCAGGGGTGAACTCGCCCAAATTGCTCCTGACAGATCTCTCGTGACTCTATCAATGACGGTCATATTAATATCACCGATTTGTAATACTAACATGTAAATCCTTAGCAACAACAAATACAAGTTTGCAAACAAAAAGTCATCTAAGGCTCAATCAAAATTTATAAAATTGATAAAATAAAACACAATTTTTGCTTTTAACTTCTTTTATTTTTGGTAATTTGATGTATTTTTTAATATCTTGCCCTTTTAAGAGATGGATACATCGTAACATTTGTATCTATCTCTGACAAAGACAGGATATTTATCGTTACCGGTCATAATAATATTTAGTACTGAAAATAAAAGTGGTTAAATTAATTAATTCTGTGGTTAAGTAAATTTATTAATGAAACTAACAAAGTTCGTGTTTTATCAATTTTATAAAGTTTATAAAATGTACCACAAAGCGAATTGTGAATGTACACAGTTAACTTGTGTACTTTAAAAGTAAGTGAAATCGAATTTAAAAAATATATTTACGTATGGACAGAATGATAAAAGTTTAATGTTTTTATCACCTGCAGACATGTCATGGATCATGTTAAATGTTCAATGACTTTTATATTTCCTTCCCATAAAATTGATTTGTCTCTGTGAGACATCTATATCAATGCTGGTCACCAACAACATACTTATTAGAGCGGTCAATCATAGACTGTAACATACAAATAGCTGTTTTCGTTCTAGTGGATGTAATACTTGAATAGATAAAAAGGAACAGATAAATACATATTAAATCAAACAAACAAGGTGTAATTAAGAAACCGTAAAAAAATAAAAGCAAAAAAATATATAGGGAGTTCAAGTTGGAAGTTCTAGAGGAAGGGAGAAGAAAACTGTCATAAGTAGACTGACACATTTTGCAAAAATTAGATAACATATACATAGGTTTCTGTCTAGTTTGGAAACTGAAAATTTTTCATATTAATAAATGAAATAGAACTATTAAAATGTAAAATATAAAATTAAAATGTAAAGAATTGAGTCGTCATGTCACCATAAATACCTTAAACTTTTAGGAAATACAATATATAAATATTTATTTTTTTGTCATAATATTAACACCATTCATCGATAGTGTAATGATCAATACAACTATGTTTTTGATGCACAAATATCTATAAAACATCTGAATCCGATTCTGATTAAATTACAAAATGACGTTTAATTCAGTATTCAAAATGTATGTCCTCATCATTACTTTGCAGACAGCAACTATCAAACTCTCAAATCAAAATACAAAATTAAAGAGAAAATTTAGTCCATGGAAAATATTTTATAATATCCACTTTAAGAGCATACTGTACTTCATATTTTAATCACCATAAAAAGCAGCCAAATAAACTTTACTTTGCAATCAGTAAAAACTTTCCGAACGAATTGAAAGGCGACGTTCAGTCAAGCTGAAAAAAAACGGAAATAAAAAATCGTAAACTTCATTTGCGTCGGTCAGCAAAGGGAATGTTCCTGTGTCAACACTAGGACGGCGTGTTTCCATTTACCGCCGGAGCCTTCCCTAGCCCGTGGAGCCTCCCCGGTGGCGTATTCACAAACTGCTGCACTAGTCGTAAGGAGTTAACGATTCGTTGCAAACAGCAGTGCCTTTCAAAACTCGAAATCTGCTTTCCAAAATTAAATATAGTTTTCATCAAATCAGTTTATTCAATAATTCATATTGCAACAAAATAATAAGAAAATTTAATTTTTTCATTAAGAATTACAAGAAAAAATAAATAGCAATAAAGTTGTTAATAAATAAACATATTTTGATAGTAAATATATTATTTCGGAAAAAAGCTAATCAAATTTTGGAATTGATTGTCGATTGCATGGTTAAATTACGTTTATAAATAGAAAAAAAATATTTAAAAACATTTTGTTGAATTTTTTTACTGTAAATATTATTCCCACGTAAATAAAGGCTTTGCCTTTTTTCTACGGTTCTGTTGATACTATGTACACATATAAATAAATACATGTATCAAAATAAAATAATATTAGGCTATTCACATAAAAAGTTTAATGTAATATTACAAATGGATCTTCACCTTACTTACTTCTTCATCTTACTGCTGTTGAGTGCAGCAACAGGGTATGGTTTCAGAATACGCTCCTAGGCCGGCGTCGTTGGCGGACCGACGCCCCTCGGCGCCGAGGCGCCCGGAAGGTCAATATTTGACGTCTCGTGTCAATATAGGCAAGATATTCGACCAAATATGAAACTTGAACAGAGAACGCTTCGAAATCAGGTGAGTAGTTACAATTTAGTCTTTTGGAGAGTCTTAGCCCTTTGGAAGCTATTTTTGGCTACTGTTACCTTGATTTTTTTTTATATTTTTTTTTGTTTTGGTGGAATAAAATGATAAAAAAAAAGTTTTTTTTAATTAAAAAAGATACTGTGTTATGATTTAATAAAACTTGTATTTTTTTCAACACTACTTTATCAAAAATCCATTAATAAACTTTTTCATAATTTTCGATTGATTTTAATTTTCATAAATTTATCAACAATATCTAAATTGTATGATAAAAGTTTTAATAACAGGAAAGAAAACTAACGGTAAACGCGATATTTAAGAACAATTTTATTTGAATTTAATCAAAATATCTGGATTATATTTAGCATGAATAACAGGAAAATTTTATTTTACACAATCGTTATGTTAATCATTATTTGATTTCGTTTTGCTTAATTTAATTTTTTATTCATTGTAAATATCAGAAAACTCATTTTCTATTTTCATATCATAAAAATGTTAACGAAATGATTTTATATGTAATTTTTGATATTAATATTAACATTACAAAAAATACTGAAAAATTTCATTTAAATTTTATTTTCGAATCAATATCACAATATTTGAAGAGTATTCATGTATTTACCATTATAACACTATAATTTATTTTACAATAAATATATTGAGCATACTGTTATTTTGTTTTATTTACATTACTGCCTTGGTTATTTATTTTTTTTTATCAAAAATGTGTGAAAACCGTTTTTAATACTGCATTTAATAAATAGTTAAAAAATGCAATGAAAAAGAAGAAGACAGTAATAAAAAAGTTATGAAATCAATAAAAAAAAACTGAGTTTGATCAAATAACAATTTCATACATTTTAAACTAATTTTTACAAAATGAGCACCATTTTTATTAAAAATTTTGGTAGAAGTATATTATTGTTGTTGGTTATGTATTGTTTAACATAAAACATATATAGGTTATAAAATACATTTGGAGAAAATTATTGGTCGTAATTTCTTGTAATCTTTCTATGAGTCACATTTCATCCCCCCACATGACGAACTTAATAGAATAAGCTCCTTGTAGCACGCTTTCGAAGTTCAGCCTTAATCGTCTTACATGCGACTTATCGAAAGAAAACAGAATTCTATTAATACAGAAATAAATTAATTGCAAGCGCACGCTTCAGATAAAATAACGGTACAAACTTACTGTAATATTTTGTGTTCATGTTAACTTATTAGAATATGAACGGTATTAATTATTTTCTCCCAAAACTTCACAATACTTTGAGTACATTCGAAATGCTGAATTTTACACCACTAAAGAGATAGTTGGATACAGAATCAATTGGTTCATCGGCTGAGATGATAAATGTAAGCAAAATATATTATGCAAAAAATAATGATAAGATTTAGGTAGTCACGAATAAGTGTATTTTTCAAAGTGTGTAATACACAAACTAAACGATGAATGATAAGGAGAGTATTAAAAATTTAGTGTTTACATTGATCTTACGATTGATACTTACAATATATTGAAACAAAAAAAACGTTTAAAACATTATTTTCATCCACACACATTTTCTCCTTTTTTATCCGCACTCAATTATGCAAAGGGTACGACATCAATTCAATCTATTGTTGACCGCTTATGATTGAAGGAAAAGTGATCAGTCTTTTGTATAGGGTACCAATCCAGAATAATCTCCTAAATTATTTTTTTTCACAAATTCAACTTTTTCAGAATTTTAAATATTTTAATCAAATAAAAAGTTCAAAGAAAGTTAAGTTTTTTATCTCGCTACGCGTAATTTGTAAAATGTGTTGAAAGCAATATAAAGTGTGAAAAATATTTCATAAATCAAATTATCATCTCTAGGGGTCCGTAAACAAAGAATTGGGCAAGATGTAAGGAAATCACAGCAATGCATGCACTTGTCTACAATGCATAATGTATGAAGTATTGAATGCGAAATTTTTCTTAGAAGAGTGCGTGTTTCAGGGGGAGAGGAAAAAGTTAAAAGAAAATCGTCTTGTGATTAAGGAAGGCAGCAAAGTTAAGGATGTTCATCAAAATGTGTTTTTTTCTAGTATCGTTTATATTTATTATATATATCACGATTTAAAACTTATGTCTAGGTGCCGTATTTAACTGTCAAAATGATCTTAATGTAAAAAGGATAATTTAAAAAAATGTTATGAGTAAAAAAATTCATTAGTTGTTGAAAATTTTATAAATATTAGGGTCTATGATAACAATTTTATTCAAGGGCGTTATTTAATTTAATACAATATCATGAGTGTTTCAAAATTAATTCATTTTAAATCCAATTTTTTACGTTAATTTTAGAGTATGAGTAGTGTCGATGTTTTAATGCTTTTCATGGCTTGGAAAAATTATAAGATTTATGAATTTGCCTTAGTGCATTGTAAACTTGATCAAAAATTACAGGGAGACAATGTGAGCATTCAATATTTTTGGTTAAGGAAGCAATGGAATAGCAAAGCAATTGGGAAAAAGAGAACTAGGAGTTTCCCACCTGTACTCGCACCGGAATGCGTGTTGGAAGCTGTTTATTTGAACATACTTGATAAAATACGAAAATAAAATTAAAATGTTGTTTTCTTTTTACGAAAAACCTTCTATTTATTCGGCTACTTAGATTCCTCTTGAATGCATTCCTTAAGGAGTAGTTACATTCTTCCCCTTGCATTGCGCTGTAGTAAGTACAGGTCCATTCTTTATTAATGGCAATCATTTACAGGATATGCGCAATCTCATTCGGACACCCTCGGCCATCCTAGACACCAGTGTGCAGACGTGGATTCAGGATATAATTTTAAATGATAATTTTTCAGAATTTTATAATTTTTTATGTAAAAAAATTAAAATATTTTTCTCTTTTTTAAACTTGCAACTGACTCTTATTGTGTAAAAAAACTTAATCTGTTCTGAATATTTAGCTTTTTCTGAATAAAACTTCCAAACACTTAGTTTAATATGTTAAACCAATTTGTACTTAACAATGAATCAAATTTTACCTAAAAGTTAATAATATTAATGAATGATTAATAAATACTGTCAAAAAACTAAATATTTTTAATTTGTTATATTTTTTAAAACCGAATTTGAAATAGGTAATAATTATTACCAAATATAGACAAAGGAAAAAATAAGTAAGAAATATATATATAAGATATATAAATTATAAGTATTAAATAACAACTATGTAATTTTTTCCACGTGAATTTTATTTAACCAGCAACCGGGTTTCGTCGTAACTAACAAATGTTCTATGATGAAAGTTTAAATGAATCCAAATAAATTAAAAATAAATTATTCAAAAAATTCGGTCCTGGTTTTCGAAGACAGGACAAAGATAGGGGCAAGAAAGTGCGTCCAATTCTAGATTTGGTCCTAAAAATAAGTAGAGGGGTTGGCAGTTTACGGCCGAAGGTTTCACCATTTACCATCCCTATATTTTAAGTAACAGCAGTCTTACGAAAAAATCACCGATGTTAAGATCCTTGAATGACAATGTAGCGAAAAATAGGCTTAAAATACTTTTTGCATTATCTTTTTAATTTAATTTTAAACTTAACGAACGATATTTGTTTAATTTTTTTAAAAATGAGTATCGATTTATTCCAAAGAAATATTACCGAAATTTTTATTTATATCTTTAAATAATATTGCTGGTATATTTTTACGTAAAACTATGAGTACCTACGGTAAAATGACCTTAGTTTATTTTCAAAATATAATCACATTTTGTAAAATTGATTCGATACACAGCCCCATGCACTAATACGTACAAGAAATCGACAGATAATAAGAAAGAATAAAAATTTTATCTTTAATTTGTTTAACACGAAAATAAAATCTTTATGATTATTTTATTTTATTTGTTTGGAAATTGAACAACTTTGCCTTTAAAAAAGTATATAATAAACAAAAGTTACATTCACAATAATAAACATTACATTAACAAAAATAGTTACATCAGTAAAAATAAAGCCAATTAAACAATTCCACATGTATGTTAAAATAAGTATTAAAAACATTAAGAGAAAAAGGGGTTTGGTATAAAAAATAGATTTTACCGAAAGGAGAAGGAATTATTTGAACGAAAAAAATTATTGCTGTCGTTATTCTAAGGCTTATGCTATTTCATAAAATTTATTTATATAATTTATTTAATAAAATATAAAAAATATATTTTTCCAAATGATAATATTACAAAGCACATACTTAAGCTTAGTTCATTACAATTTTCTTATCACAAAGTCCCTAGGAATAAACTTAATTCTTAATATCTGTCCCAGCACCCAAAGAGTAAATTTAAAAGGGTTTCATATTCTGCATCAAACATAGTTGAAGTTTTATTTTAATCAACTCATAAAATTCTCAACGCCGTCAGTAATGAATTAATTTCGTCGTAGGTCTTTAGAACACCTAGTTTCCGATGGCAGAATTCTCTCATAAAGATTCAACGAGGCTTCTTGGAAAGCTCAGAAGTTTCAGATCTCGTACTTTCAGAAAAGTTTGCAAGTAGCACCCTCTGCAAGTAGGTAGATGGATTTGCCTTCCTACTTAACTTCCAGATAACTGAGAAGACTTGTACCATGTTTTTACACAAGCGTGAATCTATTGTTTCGTTAACCTCCAACGAACGACGTGGGGATTCCAAAGTAATCCAAAAAAATAAGATTACTAAACGTAATTAATTTTTGATCATTGTGATTTTAAAAATTTCTGTATTCAATGAAGTAATCGTTTAATCGGTTAAAAGATGCATAAAAACATTTAAAACATAATAAATAAAAAACACGCTGTTTTATTCCATTAAACTAATTTATATTTTGCATTATAAAGGCATTATCAAACTAAATGGAAAAAAGTAATACTTATTTACCCACAAAATATATTATAGCATTTGAAAAATAGCCATACACTCGTATTAAGGAGTATCTTTTATATATGACTTTGAAACAAAAAGTGAATAAAAAAAAAATTTATAAAACTACCATTTATCTAATTAATTACTACTACATTGAAATCACCGTGCTTACTATAAAATTTAACGCAAGAAATTTTATTTTCTTTCAACAACAATAACTAGACCTTTTCAAAGATCGGGACGATACCCTAGGTATTTAACCATTATCTAGCCAAAACTATAAATTATTTAGTAAATTACTATAACTATTAAAGAAAAAAAATCTTTCTATACAACAGAAGAATCTAATTTATTGACTGATTTAAATAGTTTCTTTACATACGAGTATACAAGTGTAACAATTTTTTTGGAGATAGTTGATTACTTTGAAAAGTGAATCAGCTTTATAAACCGTTAATTCAGTTTAATTCTAAATCGTATTTTAATTTAAATATGTATAAAATTCATACTTTTATAGTGCAGAATTTTTTTATGATAATAAATTAAAAACCCACTCTTCCCATCTCATTGAATATTTTAAGAAAAAGTCAAATACATTGTGAAAAAAATATAAAAATGATTTTACGCTTGCTATCAAGGAAGCTAAAAATACTTTCACGTTAAAAATGTTAAAAAATATGTATACTCTTACGTTCAAAATAAATAATTGAGAAGCATCCTTCAGCAGGTAAAGCAAAAAAGCCTGAGGTGTTTTGAAACAGAGTAAAAAATAAGGTGTATTGTACAAAATTATTTATTTTACAAAAATGTTTACAAAACACTGTTTTGGATTTGTTGGGTATTGAACGTAAAAATCCGTTGCTATGTGAAGTGAAGCGAGGCTTTTTAATTAAACACTTTATTTTAAATAACGGTATGAAAAGAATATTTTTTCTTTTTATAGTTAAGTACTTCAGTTGATAAATGTTTTTACATTAGTTTAATCAGAAAACACAACGGCAAAACGTATTTGACCATTTGCTTGGCGTTTTTTGTCCTGTACTTTTTTATATGCATATATTTAGGCATACAATGTAATTTGGAGTCTATATCATATATTGAACAAGTGATGTGAGTAGGTACATTATTTTTTATTTTTATTTTATATTTTTAATTTAATACTGATGTGAGAACATCATCATAATTACACACAAACATGTGTTGATTGTGGAGATATTGAGTAGTGAGCCTGAATAATTTCGAAGATATTTTTTTTAAAGATAATAAAAAAATAGGTTAGACATATTATTGGAAAAAGTGTAGTGGTTGGCGAATTTGGTATATGTAGGTTCTAGGTTTGATTTTCAGGGGTGCCAAAGAAAAAGTGTTTTTTTACTCGAATATTTATTTAATATAACTCTGGACTCGTACCTGGACCATATGTCTTATTATCTTGCCTTCATAAAATAAATAATCAAATTAACATTGTATCAACTTGTTTCAGTCTCCTGTGCATCATTGGTAAAAAGATTAATCGTAGTAGTATATTATAGGGGACTCCACAAAGACGATGTGTCTATTGTTTTTGTTTACAAAAATAATTACGTGTCAGTTGAAATACCTTAAATTCACACTCGCACGCATTTTATTTAATGCATATACTTATCTTCATATACCATCCGTAGAATGAAAAATCCAGTTTCTGGTTAAATGAATAAAAATAATAAATTGTAATAGAAATATTTTTGGGCGTGGAATTTAATTTCTGTATTTATTTATTTTCATTTATTAAGTATATAAGATTTCGTTTTCATAGAAGGCTATGGAGATGATTCGTTTGAATCGAGAAGATTTATATAGTTGAACGTAAATAAATGTTACGTTTTTGTTTCCTTTTAGTGGGAACAATCCTTTCTTTGTTTGTATTAAGATTCATCACATGGTCGGGTTTAGTACAACAGTTAGTTTCTACCTCAACCGGAATAAAGAACCAAGTTAAATTAGTTTTCTTTTTAAACCCCGGTTTACCGTTCTATCAGCGAGTAGTTACTCAGAAAGCTTAGCGGGATCTTTCTTATATACCTTTTGATAAAGCTCCGCCATATACCTGCTCTAATGTTACCGCAAACTTATTAAGGAAAATTGTTTGTATAATGCAAGTACTTTGGTAAATTTATTTGGGTTTTGTATGAAAAAGTACTTTTACAAAGAAACTCCCTATAAGTAAAACAATACTATATTTTATTATTTATTAATTCGGCATTAACTTTGTGGAATGACATGATTACTTTATTAAAATTAAACACTTGAATATACCGCTTTAATGAGTTTTATTTATATTTACGACTAGTTTCGAAAACGACAGATGTTTCATCTTCTGGTACAAATTAAATTGTTTTAAATATAAATAAAACTCATTGAAGTGGTATATTCAAGTGTTTAATTTTAATAAAACAATACTATATTATCAATATATGCTAACGAATTTGTGTCCACGTAATATTCTTTGTTTATGTCGTGATTATAGCTTTACAAACGTATTTTTGCTGTGCACTTTTATGGCTTAAACTTCTCGTCAACAGAGGAAAAAAATAGACATAATATCCCCTTGTAGTGAGGAATATACGAGATTGAACGTGGTTCAGGACCAATGAGGCGCTGTTTAGAGCTACCCAAAACAAGGACGATTACTCTAAAGTCATAGTGGACTTCAGGGAGACCTGATATAACACACAGAAAAAGAAGAAGAAAGGGAGAGGAAAATATTTTTTTACCCCTAGAAGACCTCTTCAAACACTGTTGTTACCCTACATACTATATTTTCAAAGGTGCATGTTTCATTATTTTTGTATCCCATTTTTTAAGCAGTTAGTTGTAATTATACCTTTAAATAAAAATAAAAAAATTAATAGAGAAAACAAATGTCATTATAAGCAAAAATGAAAATAAAAAATTCTCCATCATATGTTAATTTTTTTGATAGCTGTTTGCCTTTCAAAGACATTATTAAACTATATGATGACATACTAAGACAAAACAGCTATAAAAAATTAATATTGCAATGTTGTTTCAGCTTTCTGAGTAGGTGCTTATTAAAGATATCTTCCAATTATTATTCAATCAACTATCTATTTTTATTTATAAAAAATAGAATATATCTAAATATCAGAATTTTATAGATCACAAAATTTAAATATTTCTACATATATAATAATGTTCCGTTATTCAGAACATGTGTTTTTTTAATAATTCTGTTTTCTAGCATTACTTTGATAAAAAAAATGGTCCAGTTAGGAGAGAAGATATTTTTAATACGTACATACTTACAATACAGGTACTGCGTCACGTTCTCTGGTTTAACTATGATTTATTCCCCACAATACTCACGGAAACACAAATAACACCGCTTTTATTGTTTTGTAAACGGTTGTTTCATTAATTTGCTACCCGTGCTTCAACGTAACCGCAGTTTTATGCAAAATAACCAAGTTTTATTAGTAAACGATATTTCAGTTTTTTTTTTAATTATTATCTTCTTTGTTGCTCTTATTTTCTCTTTTTCCATATAATATGGCAAATTACACAACATATTTAAAAATAAAGTTATTTTTTTATTCTTGCAATAAATATTAAAATACCTTATGCTACACGAGTTAGTATTAAATATAGTTCAAAACACAAAAAGTTTTTTAATTAAAATAAAATTTCAATTTCAATTTCCCCTAAATTAAAACAGATATTGTGTTTTATAATCTCTGTATAATCTTTTACCAGATTTTATTGTTTTTGCTTTTTTTTTCATTTGTACGATTTACATATTTTATTTCTTGTCAGTGAATAAAATTACACAAATATTTTGAGACTTAGAGAAAAAACTAAACTGTCACAAAACCTGATAATAACGTGAGACAATTTAAACTAAATACACGTCAATATTGTACAGCAAAACTGCATAGAAATAACAGGTATTTTTATTTATGGCCGGTAAAAAATACTATTTTGAAATTGAAAAACAGCTTTTTCTACAATGGTAGCGTCATCTGTTGAACGTAAAGGCAACACAGTCAATACTAAGCGTTGCTAATGGCGGATAACTTTCCAATGACTGCCGTCACTTCCCACTGTTATTTCATACATTTTTTTAAATTTCGCCAAATAAAAATTGTGAAAAAATGAGTATTTCATATTCTTTCTTTTCCATTTAAAACTGAGCCATCGCAACGCATTATCGGGCACAGCTAACTTTTTATTAATATAGCCCCACGAAAGATTTTGTTTTAATTCGGCCGAATTTTACAATGCCTCATTATAATAATAATTATCGGTGTACGCATTGGCATAAGGCCTGTTCACAATACGCACTCAACCCTTTGGCTGCGGAGTGCGTCCGCACGATGCCGAGTGGCGGAGAGAGACGGACGATCGGAGGTCAGGCAGTCAATTATGCCGGCCCGACGGACAATTAGGCACGTATCACTTATTCATCGTGGGGTTATTAGATCACAAATCACTGCACAATGGTCCTTTATTTAATTGACACCTCCAACCACTAATATGAAGTTGCACTATTTGCATATGGGTATGTGGAAGATAAACTATTATTTTCAAAATTTTGTGTGTGTCCAAATACTGGTTCACAAATCAGGATTATCTCCAATTAAGAGTTATTTTTTACATTATTTTTTGACATCTCAACATAGAAGAAGAATGTGGATATCTGGGCATTTACAGGGCTTACAATCGTCTTAGGCTTGGTGATGTGATCACTTTACACACGTGTAACATTCATTTGCTTACTGTGTAACAAGCTTAATCAACATATCTATTATTAAAGTTTCAATAATTTGAGTACTGTGGTTGTCAATCATTAGTGCAATTGTTGAATATTACACGTATGTAATATAAACGTAAGAAATAAACCATTATTTATGATAAGGTCTAAATTATCAGTTAAGGCAATTTTCGTTTACTTTAATTTGATTCTCAATATCACTGATTTTGATAGCATTTTCATAAATTTCATCTATTATTTTTCCTTTTTTGGCCCTTATCCGCACCCAATGGCGTATATGATATCACTTAAGATTGATGGAGAGTTGAGTTGATAATTAATTTCGTGAAATTTTATTTACGTTTCCTACTCTTCATATCATGGGAAATATTAAATATAAAACATGTGTGAGTATTTTTATATACATTTGTCCACCTCCGTAGAGTAATTGGTCAGTACGCTTGGCTACCGTACTGGAGGTCTTGAGTTCGATACCGAGGAGGGGGGGGTTCAATAAATATAACTGATTTTTCACTCTAATATTTCTTCAATATTGCCCTGGACTGGTACCTGAAGAGGAGGGCTGATCACTTTGCCTTCATGTGTTAATGATCAAGATAACACTGCATTCATATGATGCAGTGCCCTTTGCACCATCAAGGATGGATGAGGGTTTGAAGAAAAAGAAGAACATTTTTAAAAACATAATTATGTTATTATCGTTCAAATACAAGATGAGTACTTAAAAACACATTTCAAAAAAATAAAAACATTTGTAATAGAAAAATTAAAATACTTGGTTAAAATGTAGCACTGTTCAAAACGACTGCGGTATTTTCTTAGATTGCATCTTGACAAAAGTGAAGCTCTGCCCTTTGTCATAGTAAAGTACTCCTCATTTCCTCGTCCGATAAACTTTTTATTTTTATTTAAATTGTCTTCCTCACAAAAACCCTCGGAGATTGGTGTTTTATTTGGTGTCCTCAAAAGAAATATTCGTCATAACTTTCGCGACTAGAACCCCAAACATTACAGCCACACTCAAACGGTTAATGGAGCAAAATATTAGAATGTTCAATGGACCGTATTATATTTAGAGCCGATGAATAAATTAAGATATGATTGAAATTCAAATTGGATTGTATATCTCGAGCGGTGTTGTATTAAGTTTTATAACCAGCGTAAAATTGACATTTTAACTTGCCACTTCATAAACCTCTATGCGACCTTTTATAAAACTTCTATGTAATGAGGCAATTTCGTTTTATTTATCGGTCTTTTTTTTCTCTAAAATATTAAATTATAAATTAAATTCATGAAAATTTTGATTAGGCTATGTAATTTTCTGCGTCACAAAATATATGGAAATTCAAGCTTCATTGAAAATACTTGATCTTTGGTGTAAAATATTGAACAGTAGATTTTTTTAAAGCATGTTGAATCTGGGAATTCACTGTTGTGGCTCGGTGTGAATAGCCAGAAATAAAATAAATGAAATTATATCAAATATTAAAAATGTAAAGTTTAAAAATGCTTGTGAATCAATTGAAATATTAAAAATCAACGAGACTTCATTACAATCAAGTGATAGAAGCTGTCTGCCATGAGCATTGTTTAATATTATGCCTGTTGCTGTTACGTTCAACAGATGGTGCTGCCATCGTTGTCTAAACACGGTATTTAACCTTTCACAGGTAAAAACAACTGTCATACTGTTTAAAAACATGCGCTTACACGAATTGAATGTTACGCTTCAAAATTTAAGCAAGCAGAGAATAATTTTCACCCGATTTAAGATTTTGAACATATAAACATTTACATTTTTATTTTTATGGATACCATCTCTTATGAATAAATTCTTATACTGGCAAAAAAAGGTTTCATTGGTATAGTTAAAGGAAACATTTTCCCTATCTGCTATTTAGAGTCGCCATAAATTTTTTAAAAAGTATTAGTTTTAAAATCTGCACCCTTGATCTCCCCTAATCGTCCGTTTTAAATTTTGTCGAAAAAGTTAAATGTTTCGCAAGATTTATCAGTTCAATTAAAGGGTCCCGCGGAGGCATGCGACAAGCAGCGATTCTAATTTGATGTCCGGAAGCCGATACAGCCCAGTGTGGGAGGGCCATAAATCTGGGCCGGCTGACGCTCCAATCGGAAAAGTGTTTAACCGCCGTAAATAAGATTGTCGGATACATGGCTTCCCGGGACAAGAACAACATTTTGCAGTGTTAATACTGCTATAACCTATCAATTATACACACCAAACAATAGGGAAACTCTTATCTAAATATTTAATTAAAAATTTTAATTTAATGAAATAGTCATATATACTTTAGAACGTTTTTTTTTGCAGATACTTTGTGACACATTTTACAAACCTTTATAAAATAAAACATAAACATTGTTTTTTACCACGTTTATTTTTGGTACTTTTCTCCAACCGAGTTCGACAAGAGCCTTGTTATCTTGTTAAAACTAGTTTAAAAAAAATAGCAATTATAAAAGTGGTTAAAAACAAAGTCGTCCAACAGGGTCGACGATGTGAGGGCAGAAGACAAATCGAGGCGCTATTTGGAGCTGCTCACGACAAACACAGTTACCCTCAAGTGATATTCGACGTCAGGAGGAACTGACATGACACGCATAGAAGAAGAAGAATAAGTAATACAACGTTTTATTTATATTTAATACGTTTATTATTGTGCAATTTTTTATACGCAGATTTTACCGTTACCGTAAAATATTTTTTATAACCTTCTGAAATATGTTTAGTTGTTTTTAAAAGATTTTATGGGTATTTTAGTAAAATATACCTTTTCTCAAGACTTATTTTTAACCATAAACCAATCTTTTAACTGTACCTACTGGCTAATACTGAATAAAACAACCCCGTTTAATGTTAACGAACCGATGTTAGTACCCAACCTTGGAGGGATAAAATTCATTTCCCTGTATTTTTTTTCTTCATTCTGTTGTCACAATACCGAAGTGACAAGAGCGGGTAGATATTCTGTGTCTATTTTTCCTGGGCACCTGGCCTGCGGGTTTCTCCAACTTCGGGGAACCATAAATAGATAACAGACGTTCAAATAAGAGACGAAGATAAAGATGCCCCGGGCCGTGCTACGGAACGGGGTGGCTCGGAACGGGATCGGAGTGGGGAGAGAGGGCGCACCGAGCTTGGAGCATTGACACAAAAAAATGTGTCAACCACTACCAGAAGAATTACGTCAATATATATTTTTTAAATATATTAAGTAGGTTTTATTTTTACTTATTGATTGGGCATTTTGTGGAACGAATTGTTTGTTATTTAAAAAAAATAAACCCTTGTATCACTTATTAAGTAATTGATTCGGCAGCCATTTTGTGGCTGGGACTGGTTTCTATGCTTTCCGGATTTTTTACGGCGTTTGAAAGTTAAGCGGAATGCATCGAAACTTGTGTCATAAAAATTAAAAAAAGCAATGGTATTTACCAAGTATAAATTTACAACATTTTGAGTGAGTCCAAATACTTGTTAAAAAATCTGGATTATCTCCAATTATAGGAGTTATTTTTCATATTGTTTTTACTCAAACCAGCATATGACGGTCGTGACGGACGCCCCGTAAATGCCCAGACTTCTATTTTCTTCTTCATCCATGTTGAGATGTCAAAAAAAATGCATAAATTGACCAGCTGATCCTTAAAACATCTGTTGTTTTTAAAATTTTCTGCGTTTAACATAACAGTTTGAATTTTCACCTGTTTATGAGATCATCTGTGGTTCTTTAAACAAAACATGTTATTATTGATGAAATTAAAAGCGTTTTTTAACAAGCATTTTACCATCATATTTATATCAGATAAAAATATGTATATACTAAAATTTTATGATAAATTATTATTTGAATGCACTCAAATACTGAGACGAAGTATTTATTGATAAGATGGAAAAATGTTTGTTCAATAATGATTATGAATGTGATCATTTCACAGTTTTTTTTTTAATTATCAATTTAGCCTGCCAATAACAGATGTAAATATTTACGGTTCCTTACTTATTTTGTTTAAAAATATGTATATTTTTCTCTCTTGAGCCATTTGTAATAAACGTTCATTTTATTTTTTATTTAAGTGAAGGTTTTTTTTTAACAAGTCGTTCATTCAGTTATAATCGTTTGGTAAGTATACCAAGTCCACCTATTGTACTGACTACGTACAGCGGGCGAGGGTGGCTCACGGTGTTTGTGTAATAGTATCTCAGTTGTTTCTATTACCGTTATTGTTTGTTTATTGCTCGCCATTTGAATAACTTAATAACGTTGTGGCATATACATTATGCGGTTCATCGCTAATCAAATTTTCTAATTCAAACATATTTTCAATTCAACAATTTATTATGCTGATCAGAAACAAACTGTGAAAAAATGAACCTATCTGTGTTGAAATCGGATAAATAATAACAAATAGAATGGAGAAAAAAATTATCGACCCTATTTCTTGTGGTAGCCTTATTTTTTTTGAAGGCACTAATTTCAAGAACTTATTTTTTTATTTGGATTTTTTAACGAGTTTCATATTAATACAATCGTTGAATTATAGTTTTGTTCATTTTATAAAATGCGTATAGTTATTTAAATGAAAATGTTACAAAAAATATTCAGGTAAAAATAAAATTTAAGAATAACAATAGCCACAAAGTGACAAAATGCCAAAATATTGAATTATTTTGAAATAAATTTATGAGTTTTAATTAACGGTGTTATTGATCTATTGAACTGATAAATTGTTGTATAACTATTAAACTGTTTCACAAAAAATAATGATATCAATTATAGAGAAAACAAAACTATTGAAATGATTTGCCAAGCAAATGAGTATTTTTTACTCCTAACTGATTCTAACTGACCGTGAAAGAGCATTTCATACCATTTCAACCAGTTCACAATACGAAGTATATTTTTTTTTGTAAACGCAACATGGTAATTTGTGCATGCACGCGAAGTTGGGTTATCTTCAGCACTGCCAAGTTGGATGAGAAAGTTGGCAATATTTTGACAAATACCTCAAGTTTGCAAGCGCGCAAACACTACTTAAACATTGATGATTTAAACAATATAAAAATAAATAAAAAAAACTAAAAATAGAGTCTAATGAAGACACGTTTAAAATGGTATTTCTGTGTTACGATGAAGGCATCGGTATCAAATTTCCGATGGTGAAGATGATAATGTTGTTGTTGTAGATAGTTAGGGTATAATTGTTCAGTGGATTTTTTATCAAAATTGATTAGCATGTACATTACTAGTAGAATACAGAATCAAATTTTTATAATTGTTTTTTTTTTTCATTATATTTTATGAAAATCCAGCCCCCAAATAACCAAATAACCAAATTTGGTTTTTTTAATAAGATAATTATTAAAAAAGCATCTTATATATTAAATAAAACCCAATATTTTATTTTTGGCGCGCTAAATCGGCCATCCGGCCTAATGTGCATTGGTATAAACTGTATAATAATAATAATACCCAATGAAACAATATTACAATAAAACATTTTGAAACTTACTTAATTCTACTGCATTTCCGAGTTTATCCTATTTCCTAACTTTATTCTTCCGTCTGGGTTGCTCCGGGAAGCGAACCCGCCTCGGGCGCATCCCCGTCGCCTTTTTTTCTCCAAGCCACCATTTTATGATGTTACACGAAAACAAAGCCTTCTTTTCTCCAACCCCAAGCATGTCACCCTCAAAGTCAACTTATCGAATCTCGGTAATTGGATAGTCTTTTGTTTCCTGTTATAATAATTTTGACCGTACCACTCGACTTTTTATTGATATATTGAATATATTTTTAAATAAATCGAAATATTTTATTTCACTTTTTTTTTTTATATAAAAGTATATATATATTTAACTTTAAAATTTTACTGTTGCCAAAAACGTCCGTAGGATGACAAAGACTAAAGGCATGCTATTGTAACATTTTTTGTCATGTATTTTATATCTTATTCGTGAATTTTCAATACGGAATATTTTTTTTGAACCATCAAACAAATTTAAATATCCAAAGAAAAATTTGGTGTTGACGATATTTATTGATATTTGTATTGATTTCATATCCTATTTACCATAATGATGTCCACCTCTTTAATAATCTAGAGTGTTTCCTCCCTTAAAATAAATATTTAAAAAAATATTAATAAAATCACATGTTTCATAATCGTAAAATGGGAATAATTTATGAGTTCAATATAATTTTGTGAAACTGTGAACTTTATCTGAATACCTTATCAAGGGTAGATACAATATTTATAGGAACCAACCAAGCTATATTTCACATTGTTCTATATTTTTTGAAGTCCTTAACAATAAGGAGAAACAACCGTTACTAAACCAAAACTTTTGACCATACACGTAACTATAATTCCTGTAATGCAATATTATAAAATATAAACTTTATTGTTTTTTCCACACAAATTTTATTTTTATAGCCACTTATGGGATTGAGGCAGGAGCAGATACTTCCAGAGCAAAATCTCGACTTCGAACCTCCGAAATGAAGACTCTCCGATCCATAACCGGAAACACATTACGAGACCGAGTAAGAAATACCGACATTCGGAGCATGTGTATGACGGAGGATATCGTGAGGTGGGGACGACAACGAAGGCGATACTGTAAGGAACATATTAACAGAATATCAGAAGACAGACTTCCACGTATCGCCCTCCAAGGCAACCCTGAAGAACGCAGACCCCCAGGCAGACCTCCAAAAAGATGGGAAGACAGCTGGGAGTCGACATCCCAAGAGCGACATGCGGAGGCACAAACAGATCCCTAAGATCTACATAAAGAAGAAGAAGAAGAAGAAATTTTATTTGACTAGCGACCGGGTTTCGCCATAACTGACATCATCAGCTATAATACAAGTTTGTAAGAACAAATCGTACGATAGATGACACTAAATATAAAATGAGTCATTGTTTTTGAAGTGATTATTCAGCTTGTTAGTTCAATCCTCAGCCCTTCAGAATCGGGCTTATATTTATTTCACTTAGGAAGAATGTCAAACGCATCCCGCTAAAATTTGAAAGTCAAACAGAGAAAGAAATCAACCAATTTGCATGAGGGGTTCTAAGTGAAGTCTTGTATGCACGCCAGTTTCCTGTGGAGCCTTATCGTGAGGGCTTATTCTGAGGCACGAAGACATCAAGGGGTGTTATTTTCACGGCCGAGAATAATATCATAGGTGGCAAAATGTAAACTGATTCAACGATTATTATATTCAATTAAAATATCCTGTTTTTACGATTACGAAATATTGTAAAATAATGTTTTTTTTATCAAATTCAGTGAAATGACACAAAGATTACAAAATTCATAATGTATTTCGGAGGTAAAACAGGATTTATTTTAACAAAAAAAAATGTATATCATCAAATTATTTAACTGGGATGAAAAGAAAATTAGTTATTAGCTACAGATAATTCAAGCTGATTGGAACTTAATGCTAACTATGATGTATAACTTTCACAAAAAGTGCGTAAAACTTATGGCAACCTGCGCCTTACTTTTATATGAAATACAACAGAAACATGTAAGCATGTGTTTTATAGATAAATTCAATTTCTCTTATAAATATTTAATAAAGTAATAATAAGCAAACAAATCCCTTTTCAATTAACGATCTTATACTAAAATTAATAATTAAATTGTAGTAGATTGGACTCAAACCTAGAAATTTATACTAAAGAATCCGTAAAAGTAACCTCAGGACCACAACCTAAATCAAAAGCATTTTTTAAAATATTTAATATTTTAAACTTAAACTACCAATATTTAAACATAAAAAAATAGGTTTGATTATTTCATTGTTTACTAATAAGTAAAAAGTATGTAATAGTTGTTCTTTTGATACATTTTGTATCCATTTTGTCAATGTCAATATTTCTTCTCGGTCCCCTTATGCACCAAAAATATCAGTTTCTTCAGTCGTAACATTATTGACACCCCTCCCATTGTCTATATCGTCATTTTCCTCGTATCTCTTTAAAAATTCATATTTCACCAGCTGCAAACTGTCGGATTCCCGTTGTTATATAATATTTACCGGCATCTTCCAAACTTCGGGCAACACAGTGCATCAGCCATCAACTTTGGGCTTTTTGAGCAGTTTTCCATTAGCGGGGAGGGCAAAGTGTTTAGGGAAGAGTCAACTGTCAGAGCGAGGGTCGTCTGATCTTCGATAACTGGAGGTGCATTATTAATAAGGCAAACAGTTGAAACGCATAAATATAAAGTAAATGCACGCGACTCGAACTAATTGCGAACTGGTGGGAGGCCTTTTAGAGGGGCTTTAGTTTTGATTTCAGTCATTTTGACGGGGAAAATTAATAAGGGATGATTTTGGTTATCAATTATTCTTTATGACGATTACCACAGTGAAATAAATATATATACATATATTGTTATTTTTATCATGAAAAAAATCCTAAAAACTATAACAAATGACTGACAAACTAAATTGAAATGATCATTTGAAACAAAGAAATAAATATTTGGTAGAAAGCTATATTTACCATTGATTACTCTTAGTGTTTGCGTTAAAAAAATATACTGCATTAAATGTTTTATTAGGGGAGTAAATTAGATGTGTGCTGCATTTTTTAAGTCACTTTATCAATGTTTTTTTTCTAAGAGAATTTTTAGTTTTAAGCACAAATATTATTACTCAAAATAAATATGCTTTTATTGATGTACTTGAAAATTTCTCCTTTAGCAATTTTAAAATATTTTCATAAAATTACATTAAAAAATATAAACATAGATTCACGGTTAACAACACACTTATTTTTTTGTGAGTTTAGAACTATTACTTAAACCAAGGCAAAGAATATTCTCCAGCTTAAAACTTAACTATTTTTAATGTTAGCAACGTTAATACGATGATATGTTTTCTTACGGTTAAGAAAATGAATATATTTAGTGTGTTTCTTCTAATAACCCTTATCTGGACTCAATGGTACATAAGGCACTGCATCGTATAGAAACAATGATACCTTTATCGCCTTTTATATGAAAGCAAAGTGATCAATGATCCAGAAGATCTTTAAAAAAAAGTATTAGAGTGAAAAATTACATATTTTTTTTGCTCTACTTGAAAATCAAATCCAGGAACTTCAGCATCGTAGCAAAATTCTTTAATTGCCACACTTGGGTTTTTTTAAACTCTTTTATGCAAAGAACTTGTACATTGATGGAATTATTGTTATGAATGTATTTCATGCAATCAATGAAAAATAGACGAGTAAATTGTTTAGGTATATACCATTTGAAATTGTTTGAATTAATGGGTATAATGTATTAGTAAAAATTCAATAAAATGTTTTGTTGACAACGATTTGTTGAAAAATTAAGGAAACATACGAAGCAGGTTCATACAATCAGTAGAGACGGAGATGAAAAACATCCAAAAGAGGAAAAAGAGGTAAGATGCTACACGGGTTCTAGGTATTGATAAGAATAAATGTAACACATCTTAATTTTACAATATTAATTGTGTAAAATACAGTTTGAACAAATAAAACCTGTATTATTAAAAATACAAACATGATTCTAATAAAATATTATATAAGCAAAAAAAATACATTCATTCAAATGATTATGTTTTAATGATGATAGTACGCTAATTTGATAAATATGAATATTCTCAAAATATTGACACAAGATGGAGCACTTTTCTCCTTCGAATAATATTAATTTTCAAACGAACTTTTTTCTATATTTACTTTTCCTTGGCGACATCTCAAGTACGTCTAATTTGTAGAAGGTAACGTAAACATTAAACATCCCTATTTATTTACTCCCCCCCCCCCCCTCGCCCTCCCTTCGGCCCTCTTCCACCCTCCTGTCTTCCGTCAAACCCCTTAAATTTACTGGTACTGAGGGCTGGCATTTATCTGTCAACATGTCGTAGAAAAACATTTTTCATGCAGATGAATGATCTTCTTGGCTTTTTCCATGTAAACCAGAAATATTATGTATATTTTAGTTGAAATTAGTAAGTACAGTCTACATACCCTTCACTAAAAGTATACAAGATAATTTTTCTGAATTATTTCACATGGTAGAAAATCCACAAAATATATTGTTTTCATATTTTCTTAAAAAACTTATACATAGAAGTACAATATTTGAAGTGTTGTACTTCTTAAGTATGTTAACAAAGACAATGAATATTTTTATGGAAAAAAAATATGGAGAAATATGTTAATTTATAGGGTGGCATTGGCCCTGTTATTATATAATATGTGTAACGATCAACATTTTCCCCATTATTGAACATTCAAAAGGATAATTTTTTAAATTCATGTTTTTGCAATATTGTGAACTTCTCATTTTATCCTCTATCATTTGTTTTACCTGTATAAATAACTTTTTACCACCAATATTTCTTTATTCTATCTTTAAAACTTTTCTCAGCTTTTCTTATTTTTCCATTCGAAGATCTCTCATAAACTACTCTAAATTTGTAATAAGTGCACTCAGTTAATTTTTTTCCTTTTTGCCCAACTTATAGAAGATTCCTTAAACTTAATATTTGTATTTCATTTTTATTTAAATAGTGAGTTATTTTTTTATTAAAATAATAATAAAAGCTTATTAGACATTGACTGTGTTGATGTAAATTACCAACGTATACAATTTGAATATTAAAAATTTTCGTAGAAGAAGTAGAAGCAACAGAAAGTAGAAGAAATGATCAAAAAATATAAATGAGAATTTAGTAAAAAATATATAAATACATATCAATTTCTTTAATTTATTGTACGAGGGTGTCCGTATTATT
Source organism: Brachycentrus maculatus (assembly GCF_059751285.1). Classification (NCBI taxonomy): domain Eukaryota; kingdom Metazoa; phylum Arthropoda; class Insecta; order Trichoptera; family Brachycentridae; genus Brachycentrus; species Brachycentrus maculatus. The sequence continues at coordinate 48,835 of NW_028281428.1, forward strand.
TGTTCATTGGCATTTAGACTCCTTTGTTGAATTCCATTACTTATTATCATTAATATAAAGCAAAACAAAGTCAACAAGATTTCTTCACGTGGTTATTAAAAGCCATCGTTGGTAGTTCGAGTTCAAGTTCCGGATTGAGCGTTGCATCTCCAAATGAAGTCCTCGTGCCTTCTAGTGCAGTTAATGGATCTCCCTTAATCAACACGAGTACTCGGTCCCACATGAAGTTGGTGCATGCACAACATAAAGTTGGAGCAACTCTACACCACCCGATAGCGGATTGAGGATAGCAGAATAAACTTAAGGTTTAGAGAGAATTTTCAATAGGTTTAGGTACTCCTCTAGGTGAAAGTTTCGGCGGAATTTTCCAGCCATTAAACAAGAAGTTGGAACTCGTATTCATTCTATGTTTAAAAGATGCATTGAAATATGAACTATTTGTAACGTCATAAGATAAGAATTCCTATCTTTACTTCAATTCTGAATATTTTGGAATTATGTGTTTTTAAATATTTTCTGTGAGTGCTTTGAATATTGAAAGCATTAACTTTGTGGATCATATTGATTTATTATTTTGAGAAATAAAAAGATTTTGTTTTTTGATCCACTCACATTTTTATTAACCAACTAGTTTCGGCAACAGCCTGTTGCCCTCTTCAGGGTTTAATTTATGACTAAAAATATATTTAAAAAAAAAACAGTGTACCAGTTATTGGGTTTCGAAACTAGTTGGTTAATAAAAATGTGAGTGGATCAAAAAACTTAGTCTTTTGATTTCTCAAAATAAAATATTTTTTGTGAGATTTATTAGGGGTTCTAATCGCAAATTGATGAGCTGTCAAACATGTTTATCAGGAAGTCAATATTTAAAAATAAAACTTTCTCAGACTTTTTTGTTATCTTTATCTGTTTGAAAGTTCCTTAATTTCCAAATATGTAGACATACAGACAGAAGATCAAAAATTTAAGTTATAAATATTAAAAACATCAAAGATTTTGTACATATATGACAAATTGACATCTTAGAACAACAAGAGAAGATAATTTTTTATTCGAATTTTGTATTTAAAGTGTAGCTTTTTCGACAATGATATTTGATTCCCTTGCAATGTGAAATAACTGTCACAAAAATAAACGAATAAAGCATAAATCGCTTTTTGACTAAGATTAAAAATTTAATCCCCTCATCATTGCCAGTGTAAATGGTTGGGTTGCGAAACCTACACCACTTTACTTTATATTCTATAATTTTATATTATCTTCTTCTTCATCTTTGATGAGATGTCAAAAAATAATATGAAAATAACTCCTGTAATTTTAAATAATCAGATTTTGTGAACAAGTATTTGGACACACTCAAAATGTGGTTTAATTTCGTATATTACATACATTTCAGGTTGAAAATAAGACTTAAATATGTAAATCGATAGTATGACCCCCCGGTCGGAAAACTGCTCTTGGTTCCACGCAATTTCCAACGTCCCATTATATTTCAGCACAAATCCTCTCATCGAATACATACAGTTCTAACTAGCTAGCTAATACGCCGCTTCTTCACAGGTTAGACAGAGAGCATAGAACGTCATACTTTATTTTTTTTGCAAACAATCTTCGCCTCTTCCACATTCATGCATCTCCTTATATATACCGGCCGATAATTCTAATTCTTGACCTAACCATTTTCAAGTATTTGACGCACTTGATCGTGCTAAGTTATCTTTGGTCGTTCTCACTTCGTTCCAAATGTCCAAACCATCTCAACATACTTTTCTTAATTTCATCGATTATGCTTTTCATAGCCTTGATATTTTTTCTTCTTATTGATACCATTAGAACATTTATCATTCTTCTGAGAGATTGCATGCATTTCGACTGCATTAAGTCTACTTTCCAACTTAACCTTTTTTTGCCAACTCTACGCCTTTATTTTGTACAATTAGGATTGGAACTAGAAACCAAATGTAACTCATGTTTATAACCTGAAAAAAGTATGTGAATAAAGTAAAATTACATTGATCTTATGCTGACCCGACCGATAATTGAACCAGGAGCTTTAATGATGGCAGTGCTGTATATTATTTACAGTTTTCTGAAAACAACGTAAAAATCTAGTATGCAGGTGCTGTTTTAACCCTGTGTGGGAATGCAGTGGATGAATACCGCAGCTTACCCGAGCACATCAAACAGTGTTTATGTTGCCTTTTGTAAGTCCGGGGTCTACGTCACCCCATCCACAGAGACGGCAGACAGAGAGCGCTTGTTTTTGTAGGGTTGGAAGATGTGCGTGCAAATATACGGTTTAGTCGCTTTTCCAGATGGGGTCAGGAATAACCGCCATTTGTTAATGGGATAAAATACTACTTGAAAACGAAACAATATTTGTCTAAGGTTTAAGGTTTAAATACAAAAATATACGTTATTTTCATAGAAAATACAACTAATTTACATCGTATTTACTCTTTTATACTGCATTTACGAGAGAAATCCTCAGCAAGTAAAAATATTCGATAAAAATGAATAAGTTTGTGATCTTTTAGATTTGAGGGAGGGATTTCTCAGCAGGGAGGAATAAAAGTATGGAAATATTATTTCCATCCCCACTCAATGGTGTAAAGAACACTATTTTTTTTATTATTGTTAATTATATAAAGGCATGGAAAAGGCAGTCCTGATCTCCAGATACCGATCTGGGGTGATTTAAAAAAAAGTTATTTATTAGGTTAGGATACAGATTTGTGAACAGGTATTTAGACACATTATAAATGCTATGAATATAATAACTGATCAAAGTAGCCGTATCAATGAAAAAATTAAAATCTTAAATTCAGGCGTTACCCAATAATAATCCACATGCCATTCAACAAAGTTAATGCCAGATCAATAAAATAAAATAAATTATAATGATATTGTTTTTAAACTGTACATAATCAAACATTAGTTTAGATTTCTCAGCGATAATAAGCAAAGCCAGCAATAAATGGTTTTATCTCTCCATAATGTAAACACAAAATTCTTTTAATGTTTAGTTTAATAATTCAATGTATGATTAGTTTATCATTATACTCATACTTACTTTGCGTTTTTGATATGAACAATAAATAATCATGTCTTTAATTTAAAAATCATGAAAAAGTTATAAAATTATTATGATCAATGTTCTGCAGATGGCGGTGTTAAATTATCAATATTCAATTATTTATATAAAAAATATTAAAACATTATTTACTAAACTTGTTTAATTATATAAACACTTTAATGGTAATATTACAAAAAGTTTATTATTTTTTTCTTAAAACCTTAACAATTTTGGTTTCTTGATACTATTAGTTGCTGCATCGTCCAACCTGGGGCGTTTCAGGGGCCGGCTGGTACAGTCAAACTTCTTGGAGAAACTGAAGGTGTTTCCAGCAGTAAAACCGAAGAGACTGTCAGATCGTTTAGTCTGTCTCTTAGACGACACTTCCATTTGTGAGTTTCCATCTACAGTTGTCCGGAACCTGCGAAGGTTGAGGGGGTCACACCGCTTCGAAACAAGCCTGTACCTGCGCAGCCTGATCCTCAGAGCTTTGTCTCCCCTTTTGACGTCAGCCCAGGCGAGATCTACTTTCGAAGCCGCGAAGAGAGACTTGTCATCTAGATTCCTGGAATAATAAAAATGCAGGAATGAGACAAGAGAAAATTAACTAATAATAACCATAATAAGAAAGAAAGACCCCAACAATATTATAAAGGCTTCAGTTAAACATACCTGAATATGATTGAAGCAATCTCGATTGGTAATCTGGTTACCAAGTCTACGTAGCCAGTGACGACACGAGAAGCTCCCATGATGCACAGCAGAGAGTAAAACGTATCCATAGTTCGTAAAATATATCACACTTGGTAATTAATATTTGAAAGCTTTGGTTGTTTTATTTTATAGCGAAAAGCGCGTTGGGCCTTGTTTTTTTAGGTACCGTGTCTCAAACACTTTTACAGTTATTTTTGTGATTTCAGACCCTGGAGATACTATTTTACGTATTAAAAAAAATAGAATGAAACAAAACAATAAAACGTCTCATTTATGAATGGTGTAACCGGCGTGGGTTACGTGCGATGACTCTCAATAATGTACACGCCTGGCCTTCACTCGGAATCTACCAACTTGCCACCGTTGTAAGGGGTGACGTTCCAGACGGCCCCGCCGTACCGAGTTACCGAGTAAGCTGGATACGGACGGAGGTGACTGGATGTATGAGCCGGGAAGAGCGGGCACTGGACCGACAAGTCAACCTCAATAGCCCTGATAAGGGTTTTCCGAAACTGGTCCGTGAATCGGTACAATGAGGCGAAACGGTCCAGGCTGGCGGCGCGGCGAGTCGTCCAAGGAGCGGGAGCGGAGAAATGAAACACAGGTTTCAACAGTCACACCAGAACTAGTTTATTACCAAAAAATGCGCCCTCTATATACCCGGCCGTGATCGCGTACCGCCCGACAGTGGGAAAGTACAGCCAATCAGCGGCCGGGGGAGAGAGACAGCCATATCTCTGTCTCTCTCTAATGGGCACCGGACGGGCTACACTTTTATACCGTACCGGTGCCGTTCCAACAGTTCAACAATTCGTTATTACATTAGAGTTATTACAAGCCATATTAATTCTACACAGTATCCGTAATATCTAGGCGCATTTAACATATTTTCTCATCCTTACTTATATCTAATACATTTCTTTATCCTAAAATACAAATGGTGCCGAAGCCATATAAAATCGGTACAAATTCCTAGAGGCCCTTCTCCGGGCCGCGGCCCGACGGGCGACCGTCTCGCCCGCCGCCAGACGGCTGGAATTCCTTTTCAGGGCCGCCGCACGGGGTGTGCGATCTGTTCGTAACAAATGGTAAACACCTGTGTCTATTTAAAATTAAAAATATCTTGATTCCTAATTTCTCATACATCAGAAATAATTCATGAAATATTGCTAAGGTAGGCACGGATAAATATTTTCATTGAAAACCTCGTTAAACCTAACGGATGGCGGCTGCGTTTAATATCAAAAATAGGTGTTCAACGCCAGTATTTTTTTAAGGACTCTTAGTCAGATAAATAAGTTAGTAGCGTTGTGTTACAATTACCAGTGAGCCAATCTCCTACACGATACAACACAATTTTTACGTTTTAATTGTTTAAATATACTTTTTTATAAAATTTATACTATTTATAAGAATACTATTGTTGTAAACAAAATACTGCTGACTAAGTATTGCGATCACCACTTAGTCATGCTGGAATCAAAATTGTTGTTATTATATATGATATCAACCCTGTAAATAGCGAGACTTTTATATTCTTCTTTATCTTTGTTGAGATGTCAAAAAATTATTATGATTAAAAAATCAATTGATGTGAAAAAGGACTACGGTTATAATAAGCTATTTTTAATGGTTTGGATATTCATAGTTAAGGCACCCATACTCATACTTGTTTATGTAAGTTTACTTATATGTACCTACTAGTTTTTTTAAAATAATAGTTCTTTGTACTTACTAAAAGATATATGATAGAAAACGTCGTTAAATTAAAGTCGCGTAGTATTTCACTAAAACAGAGTTTAAAAAATAACTGGCTTAGCTTGGATTATCTTAAATAAAAATAAGGAAGAAATATCCAACTTTCAAGAGTAATCTTTCATTATGTATCTTGACAATGCTGAAAAGATAATAAAAAACTTTCATTCCCGTTTTTCCTTTCACAGACTATACCCAACAAAGCACGGTAAGAACGAGGAGATGAGAAAATAAAATGAAATATTTATGAATAGCGAACATAAACAAAAAGTTAACAAAACGACATTGTTGGCGTGTTAAAAATTACTTACGTTTATACCGCAAAAATGGTTGCTGAAGGAAAAAAAACTTGAACAATTTCTAAAGGATTCTGTGTATATTTCTTATCATACATTTTTTCCACTAATTGACATAATATTGTGTTATAACAAATCATTGCCAGATGTAAAGATAAAACTTTTTATTATTATTTTGCAACTTTATCAGAAACAAATTGTAATGACAAAGGTTTATTTTAAAGAAATATTTGTATATTTTTATTATTTACACAATTATTTCAATTTCATACTATTTCCGTGAGCCTAAGCGGCTCATTATTAAAAATAGGTATCAAATTGTGGTTGAGTGGATTTGAACCGAGAAACTCTGACTTAAGACTCCGCGACACTAACCAAGGGACCACAACCCGACACCCGAACTTTATTAGGATAAGGCGGTGTTTTACGAACGAACACATTGTGTAATGATTTAATATTTTCTTTTATTGTAAAAGTTAATACGTTTTTGCGAGTACGGATATGTTACCTCCAAGTGCCCTAGACATTATTGCTGTCTTCAAATATATTACTCCTATAGTTTTAACAATTTCTTCTTTCATTTCTGTCATTTTCCATTCATTCTGAGCTTATTCTAATATCTCAAGAGTAAGGTTGATTTGCTTCAATTGGTTCATGATCAAGTTAAATTCGCGTTTGGTCGAAATGGGTGTTCAAAATATCATGAGTTCAAAAAAGGATAAAAGAAAAAAACGCAGACAATTTTCTTCTCATGTCAATGAACTTTCTATCACCGATTGCTTTGGAATTTTGACACTACGTTGCATTTGAATACGCCAGTTGTTTTATCCCTTGTGATTTGTGCTTTTACCTGTGACAGATAAAAATATGCATTATTAAAAACTGCAATAGCAGCACCATCTATTGAACGTAACAGAAACACACACAATAAAAAATCTGTATACTGCTTTCATAATTTTTTTCAATGATGTTAATTACATTTGTTGTTTCACAGACTTTTAATATCTTTATCACTTCACGATAATTGCGAAACGAAATACAGTTGAGAAATGTATGCTTTCTATTTTCATGTTTTACCCTGAATAAGCCACAACAACGCGTGGTAGGATACAGGAAGTTATATATAAATAAAGGTACTATTTAAAATTATATTCCCATATAAGAACGATTAATTTACTTGTTTCTCGTTGTATAAATATCACGATTTTCCTCAACTCAAATCTTATTTGTTAGCCCCCAAATCGCACGTTTCTCCTTCATCTCGCAAATATTCGTATTCATCTCGAATCACCAATTCAAAACAAAACACCAGTAAACAATTCAACTACCTAGTTGAGATGTATCAAGGAACCGACAGGATACAAACTTTAGAGAATCGTGGTAGGAAAGTTGCGAGAATTGTTTGTAAGAGAGCCTGAGGATTTTCTGTTGGATTTCTTTACGGAGCGAGGATTACTAAGTTCGGGAACATTTTCACATCAGGATAAGGAGGCTTTGGGTCTAGGCTGAAGATGGGACGTGATACTGTTAGCGAAATGGTGGCTACGTGTTGGATTACCGAATTAACTTTATGAGTTGTGCATTAGTCACAAGTACGGATTAGCGACTATTAGGGTCACTTACAGCGTAATGTTGCTTGAGCAAACGGTTCCGCTGTTCCATCAAAACTTGTTTATAATAAAATTATTGTTTTAGTTTTTACGACAGAAAGTATATTTTAACTGTATAAAATATGTATGTTCATACATTCACAATTACACAAATAGAACATTTCACTTTCAGTAGTCCAAAATCTTATAAATACAATAAAATGTCATTGATTTTGTTTTCTAATAAATAACTCAAATCGAATTCAAATTAAATATAACTTCAAATAAGAATATGAAATTTCGAGTATTTACAGGGATATTAACCTGTCATGGGCTGATTAAGTGATCACATTACTCACGTCTCACCTTCACCATTCTACCCATAATTTACAACGACATTACTCAAATTTTTGGAATTCATATACATATATATCATAAATCTCATGAGTCTTTATTTGAGTTCGCGGGAACTATCTATGATTAGTTTGAAAAAGCTTGTACATAACAACAGAGACCCTTCTATTTAAATGCATAGTAACCAATTAAACTTAACCTCAATATGTATTTTAATATTTAAACAGGTTATTTTATTCTTATTATTTTTCGTATTTTTATGAATAATAATATTAAAAAAATACAATACGAATAATAATGTCAAAATAATGAAAAAATATTTTTAAATGTAGGTACATATATTACTTTTTTTGCAATGAATTCAATGAAAAAAACTTATCGTTATTACCATTGTTTAGATTGCAATAAACCCTCCAATGTAATTGCTCTATTTAAAAAAATTAAGAATACAGTTTTTTAAAAAGGTTGCATATTTTGTTTATATTGTAAGAAAATATTAAATAAAGAAATAGTTTATGGTATGCGGCAGGATGATACCTGAAATATTAAATAGTAGTGAAATATAATTGTCTCAAAATATTTTTTTTACTTTCAGAAAAAATAACTTGACTTGACATGTACCCAGCAGAGACAGTCAGTGACATATCACTAATTAATATACTCGAGTGATCACTTCATCACCAACCCCCCCATAGACTCCTACGGACATCCTCTGTCTGCTGCCTAATGAGACCAAGTGTGGTGGTTCAACTGTACAATGACCTACTCACCAATTCCAACCAAGTGGACATAATTTTTATGGGAAATTCGGCTGTCAGTTTTGATGTATTGCCTAATATACAGGTACACAATGGAGTATTACGAGCTCTTTCTGCCGTTCTCACTATATTTATGTATATATATAAATATATATGTATATATATATATATATATATATATATATATATATATATATATATATATATAAATATATATATATATATATATATATATATATATATATACATATATATATATATATATATATATATATATATATATATATATATATATATATATATATATATATATATATATATATATATATATATATATATATATATATATATATATATATATATATATATATATATAAATATATATATATATATAAATATAAATATATAAATATATATTTATATATAAATATATATATATATATATATATATTTATGTATATATATATAAATATATTTATATATATATAAATACATATATATATATATATATATATATATTGGAGTGAAAAAAATATCTAGTATTCTTTATACATTTGTGTCATTGGTAAATTGAATTGATATAAGTATCAAACGATTTTTGTCATTAATATTGTCTTTAAAAATCTAGATATTTTAAGAGTAACAGCTTGTTAAATTTCTCAAAACTGTCAATCCTGTTTTGTAGAAAATTATTCAGAATTCCCACTGTGGTAAAAGATTTCAAGCACAGCTTAAATTTTATGTACTACATATATGTCAATTTATAACTGCCCAAATATTATATACGATTTTCTACTTTAAAAATTCCTTTTATTTTTGATCAATCGATATTTTGACATAATTTATAACTAAACTGTGAATTTTTTAGTGATCATTCCCGCTACGTCACTGTTTTACAATTTAAAATTCTGTATGAAAACACAAAACAACTTGCACTATGAATGCATCGAATATATAATTTAGATTGTTCTATTACATTCGTAACTACATATGTGGAAGACTTCACATTAAACACGTAATAACAGAACGCTAACTGAAGGAAGCGGTTGTCTATAAATATTTCATAAAATGATTCCATCTCTAAGCGTGTACCTCCTTCACATGTCGCAAGCCCGTTTCATGTCATGTCTATAATTATATAAACCCCGATTTGACAGCCAAGTACAGCTACTGTAACCCCTTTCAATATTTTAGTGAGTAAACCTCCCTGATTACTTAATAGGAGTGCGTTGTTTGAGAACCTATCAAACCAAAATGCTCACCTATTTTTTTTGGAAGAAGGTTTTTACAAAACAATTGTAATTATATCAAAATATAAAAAAATATGATGTCGGTAACAACGCAACCTGGTCACTAGTCAAATAAAATTGAAGTAAAAAAGTATGTTAAGGTATTTTATTGTAAAAAAACATGCTCTAATAAAAAAGTCAGTACGTAAATAAAATAATGTTCTAGATGTTCGAACGGTGTAAAAAGGAAATAATGCAAGGCTGAGATAAGCATTATCGATGAAATTAAAAAAGGAGTGTTAAAATACTTTAGACATGTAGAATCGCAATATTTTATTTTGAATAATTTTTCCAATTCATTTAAATAAACTACAATTTTATAGTCAATACTTTGCTCGATCCTTCATTTAAAAATATATATTCACTTCGATTAATATAAATTCAAAGTTTTTCTTAAATATTTTTATGTATTGAAATTAATTCATGTAAATAAAATAAAAATAAACAATTATTTTTAATTTCCTTAAACAAAGGTATTTCTCGTCAAATTTATTCTAAAAAAATAAAGAATCTTAGATATTTTCAATTAAAAAGCTCTCCATATTTTCATAAAATAACTCAACCCTTTTCAAAATGATTAAGCTCTCGATTAAGTCATATTACAAAAGGAGCTTTCTTTTCCAATTCCCTGCACATAATAATTACGGTAGATACCTCCCTCCCCTGTCCTATGCCTTCAGTGCCAACCCTACCTACATACAGCCAAGTGTCCATCAGAGGATGAAAGCTGAAAAACAATCGAAACGAACCACCCCCCTTGAAATAAATGGTGATGACATTAAGCCCATTGTTTTTTGATGTGTTGCGCAGGGAGATTTTTACAGAAACTGCAGATTTTCCTGATGAATATTATCATTGTTCCGGAAAACGTACTTTAAAATATAATTACGTCGTTTATTTCTAAAATAATTACAATCTTTTCTATCACCAGAAATAGAAATAAGTAGATGAAATATGGTTATCAAAAAGTACTTTTATTTTATTTTAAAATCTTTTTCTTTAAAAGTATTTTTCCCCATTATTCACGTTATATTTAACAACTTGAAGAAATAAAAACTTTTTTATGATTTAAATTAATATTTAGCAAAGATTTTTTTTAAACTTTGAAAAAAAAAAAAGAAAATTGCCATTACCGTCATAAAATACAAAAATATATTATTAGTAAATTTACGTGAACGTTTTTTTATAGAATAACACCCCCATTACGCAAAATATTTTAAGGTAGTGTATTTTTATTTTTTATTGCATTACTATGCATTTATACACGGAATTTATTAAAATATAAAAACAATCACATCTTATATAAATAATGATATTTTCCAAATGAGTAACACTCCAGAACAAAACTCAGAAAATAGTTATTTATCTTCTAAATAGACTTCTTAGCTTGGTGGTAAAGCATTTAAAACCCAGATAAAGTAGATTCACGTTCCAGTCTAGGCATTCAACTTTTGAATGCCTGTGATAAAAAAATCAGTTCAAATTGTTGTTTTATTTATTTTAAAACTTTTCTCAGACACGATAAACGTTTTACATTCTAAGAAAAAAAAAAACTGCGGACGAGTTTTACCATTTTAATTTTGATGCTTTTCTTAATAAATTAGTTCACAGCAATAAAATCAATCACTTTTCTTCTTGTCACAAATTACATCAACACGAATGAATCTAGTAATATAAACCATTCAATGTATTTGTCATGCAATATGTACTAGTTTTTAGATCATACCAAACGATGGTTTGTAAAACAAAGCGGCGTTCTGTAAACGTATGGGAGTTACACCACCTGCAAGATTAAATACAAAGAAAGAGCATCCCTTAATATCCCGGAGGGAGGAAACAACCCTCCAAAGATTCTACTGCCTTTTACATATTTATCCCGTATCAACTGCATCGGTGCATTCATGAATTATTCCTCGCCATATCTTATATTCATGGGAAAGTTTGATTCTTATGTTTTATTCCGATGTAAGATGCTCTTATGCGCCTTCAAATGGTTTATTGATTATCCTGAAAAATAATAACAAAAACAATAAAAATATAAAAATTATTTACATATTCGCATACAAAGATGTCTGTTTTTGTAGATGTGTAAATAATATATTAATAAATTACCTTTCTTAAATTATTTTTTTGACATTTCAATATAGATGAAGAATAATATAGATGTTTGGGTATTTACTTTGGGACTTCTATATTGTTATTCATCTAAATTATTAATGAAAACATTTGTATAATTAAAGTGTATCTTTGTTTTAAAATCACTATTAATATTTTATTATTACTTAACTATAATGTCTACCGGTTTCGAAGGTAACCGCTTCTTTATCAAGACTGGCAATATAATTAAGTTATTATAAAATATTAATAGTGATTAAAAAAAACAAATTGATATTAGTAATGTTAGTAAATAACCACTCACCGACTACTTCTGTCTACCGGTTTCGAGACGTACCCGTCTCTTCGTCAGGACATACACTACAATTTAACAATCATGCGAACAACACTACACCACACCCACTTAGTACTATTCACATACACTATCAATACACATGCAAAACATGCAGAGCGAGTTGTTAGTCCCACCATGCTTTTGGGAAACATTGGGAAACATTTGGGAAAGTTTCCCAAAAGCATGGTGGGACTAACAACTCGCTCTGCATGTTTTGCATGTGTAGTGATAGTGTATGTGAATAGTACTAAGTGGGTGTGGTGTAGTGTTGTTCGCATGATTGTTAAATTGTAGTGTATGTCCTGACGAAGAGACGGGTACGTCTCGAAACCGGTAGACAGAAGTAGTCGGTGAGTGGTTATTTACTAACATTACTAATATCAATTAAAATGTTTGACCACAAAGTAAATGCTTTGAATATAAATAATAAAAAAAACAAAGTTACATTTTAATTATAAAATGGAAAATCACTAGTGCTTTAAATATAAATAATAGAAAACATTTGTTTTTTACTACTTGAGTTTATTTCATGTCGACTAGTTTAAAAAACTATGCTTCCATCTTCAAGTCTAAACGTCAACTGACAGTTTACATGTTTTCATTTATAATTTTATCATGTCTTACCACAAAGTTAATGCCGAAACAACAAATAAAGTTCTTCATCTTTATTGAGATGTAAAAAAAATATGGATATCTCCATTATCATCCAGACTTGTAAATAAGTATTTGGACACATTCAAAATGCTGTAAATTTCCTTTTCTTTCTTTCCTTTATGAAAAATAAAACATACTTTAAAGTAATGTTTTTATTTTGATAATTTTGTAACGTTTTGACATCGGTTATAAATTTAATGCGAATTGTAGTCGTTAATTTATTTTTTGACATACCAACATAAAAAATCTTGCTGCAATTTTCTATAAAACATTTGAAGCTTTTAATTAGGTTATAACACTCATTATTATTTCATTTTGCTACATTACAGTCGAAAAGGGCAGACGTGATATTTCGCTAATGACGTTATTTTCAAACTGTTAAAATATTTTCGATTAGCGAAGAAGAGATGCTCTACAAACAGATGCTGTAAACTTTCATTTATTACCTTTTAACATTTTTTAAGTGATGAATCACTCTCAAATAATAAATTAGATCACCCTCTTAGAATCTAATAATAATAAAATTGTGCAAGAGAAGATAGCGGTTTTTGACATGGTACTTTTCTAATTTCGTTATATGAACGTAGTGGGATGTTTAAAAAAAATTACTTCCAGTTTTTCGTAAATTGTGAAAACCATATTTTTATATTAAATATTAACCCTCAATTAAGAGGCTTGTCTGCAGGCAGGATAGGGAAGGTTCACGTAAAAAATACATCACAAATACATTTTCTTGCTTTATATTTTAAATTTTCCCTGGGTTTTGTTTGTTAAATTCATTTTTTCCATTCTTGTTAAACTTAATCCTATGTCCCAAAATGAGTAATGAAAATTACTCATTGGAATATTGTAAATGTGACTTGTGTATGTGTTGTAATTTGTTGACATAAATAAAACGCCAGACGAATCAAAATATTTTTTTTTTTTCAAATTTATTTTGCGATTGGCGGGAACCGCATAGAATTGCATGGTTCTAATTGGTTACAATTGCATCCGCATGGTTGCAATTGGCGGGAATCAAACTCGAGACCACACTCATGGGCATTCTAGCTGAAAACGGCATAAGTATTGTGTTCACCTTAGTACTAAATGCACACTTTGTGTGGTTATATTGTAGGAATACTTACCTCCCACCAAAACACAGAACACCAACAGTATTTGAAAACAAACATGGAACAATAAGATCAAAAATACAGACACACATCAAGCAAACTCCAACACGTACATCGTTTAGTCTAGAAACTGTGATTATAACTCGATAAAGTTGTATAACCTGCTTCCATTACTGTACATCTTTGACATCTTTAAGGTCATCGAATAAAAGAGCTATTTATAATTAGATAATAGAGATGAATAGATTTGAAATGGATCGTATTCACTTTTAAAATAAGTTGTCAATTGAAGAATAAATACAACTTTCAAAATTGGAGTAGTGTATTTGTAAATTATGTATAGAATTGTGAATGTTACACGTGTATAACGCATTCACTTGCCTTTGACAGAGCATAAAACCTGCAAATACATGTACCTACAAATTATTATTCATCTTTTTTGAGATATCAATGTGTAGATACGTGTTTGATGAAATTATTTATCTCAGAAACAAAAATGTTACTGCTTTGAAAAGGTTCCGCACTTCTTTATTATTTCAACAAAAAAGATCAATTGATTTGTAGTTTGCCCATGAATTATACAGCAAACTTTGATTTCTCATTATTCAAGCACAGATTTTATCGATAAACGGGTGTAGGTTGCAACCATACTCGTAATACGATGTAACGAGGCAAAGTGCAGGCTGGCATAGTTCATAGTAGATTCATTACACAGTTCAGACTGCATAGAATATAGTGCAAGTGAATGCTTCGGGCGGTAATGCAACGGACACGTGGGCAGAAAAGAGTAATGGCAAAAGTGATTTACTGCGTAAAGTTTTATGGGGTTCTTGGTGCACTGCGGGGGGTGAGTGATATCCCTCACGAGTTCGCACATTCAAAGATTCAATTTTATTCACAAATCACTAAATAGATTTTAAAGTATCTGCGTTTTAGTTTGGAAAACTTTTAATTTTATTATTTTTAAATCATATTACTTTTTTAATACTTTTGCAAGACAACTTTTGAGTTTATATATAGGTATATATACTAGACTAGTTTCGATAACTATAAATGTTTGCATCAACAAATAAAAATGCAAACTCTTTTTCGAATATATAGCTATCAAAACTAGTCGTATTTAAATAAAAAAAAACAAAAGTAGTCCTAAATAAGTATTTACCATTATATTTAAATCAATAATACAAATTTTCACAAAAATAATGAAAATTAATCTTCACATTTGTGATTTATCTATGTCAGTTTTATTCATATAAATATGTATGACTTTACTTATTCTGTGTAAATATTTTTCCACTAAAAATAAATATCAGTAGGATATGCGAATTTAGAAATTAAAAAAAAACAAAATCTATCCTTATTATTCCACGCCTCAGTATATGCCACAGTATGTTAAGGCTGAATTTTGTATAATGTGTTAAAAATATAATGATTACATCAAAAAAAGTGTACAATACAAATTTTAATATTTTATACATTTTTAGAATCAATTTATAATTTATTTGTCAAAAATCGTTGCAACGATTTTTGTTTTGAAATTTTATTAAATCAATATCAACACTCACAAAATAAAATACTGCTTCAATCAAGATACTCTCTAATTATTTAAGATACGTGAAACAAAATTGTCCCTAAGCGCATTCATAAAATAAAATGTGTCATATTATGTAAAAAAAACCGTTTGTTTGTGAGTCAGGAAGATTAGAGGAATAAATGAATTATTTGATCGCATATATTTATTGAACCATGCTGGTTTTATGAAGAAATTGTTAATTATTATTAATCTGGTTTAAGTGAAAAATTTCTCGAATGCTTAACAATTGCAAGAATTTTACCGACTAACTATTTTCAGCATTTGTATTTTATTTTGTGCTTAGATTTATATTTTTTTCTCATACAGAGTTGGGTCTATTAGCAACTTTCGATAAGGGGAGTTTTTTCTCTCAAATCGATGGTCATTTTGCTTCTTTTAGCAGAACGAATCAGGGGAAGGATACGACCAAAAACTTCTAATAAATTCGAACAATTTACAACTTCCAACAATGTAAAATATTAATTAATTTATCAATGTTTATACATAAAAAGGGGACATTGTTAAACAATAAATTTTAATATTTTTTAATGGATATAATGTATCGTAAACGTATTTTTGTAACCTTTTATCAACATATTTATATTTGTATAAACATATGAACCCACATTTAAAAAAAAGTTATCAACTTTTGTATAAAATGTACACATAATTTTTTAACATTCATTTTCATAAAATAAACAGATTGATTTTTTTATATAACTGTTTTTTTTTATTCAAATGTGATTTGGAAATCAAACATTAATCTTTTAAAATAATCGAAAAAAATTACAAAGAAAAAAAAAGGGTTAGTGTTTTTTTTTGTATCAAGACATTTTTTTCTCTTATTCTTCCCCTCAAATTTTTCTAATAGCTCACAGAATGTGACTCGCTTTCTAGCCGTTTCTCTTCCTTCTCCTCTCTCTTCCCGCCCCACCCTTCCTGTTGTAATTTATTAAGGGGTGCCACGTGCATCAAATTGGCACAGAGCGTGTGACGTCATATTTCATGTTTGGCACATAAAAATGGCTAAAGTAAAGCAGGGGTAGTTTAACGATAGTGCCACAATGTCGTTGCTAATGATGAAATAAACTTTTATGGCACTTATATATAATTTTATTGACGGTTTATGGATGGTTTTTCTCCTTTTTTACTGTCACATCATGTTAGTTTACAAAAAAAATACCTCTAGTTTTTGCTATGTTTTATTTATATTGATATTTAAAATATATGTATTTGTATGAAAAATATGTTGTTTTTAATAAATTGCATTGGTATTTAATTGTAACATAACATTCGCATACTCATAACGGATTTTAATGGGAATAAATGAACCCGTGCGTACTCTTTTATTATGATTTATATATATTTTCATTTAAGCATTTTTTTACCTTTATATTTTTGTTTTATTCTTAAATGAATTTTTATTCTCAAGAATTTAAATGTTGCTTTTGATAATTAAAAAAAGGTTTTAATTTTTTTAGTTAACATTTAGTAAACTGTAAAATTATTAAATAAGTACTGATACGTAATCGATAAATATATATTTTTTTAAACAATGTGTGACAAAAAAATTGAGTAAAAAAAGGAAATAAGTTACTTATATGGAAAAAAATCTCAAATGAACCTTTATGCGCTAATCAAGGAAAAAATTATGTTTTTATCTGTTTATAATTTTTCACTGGATTTTCATAAACTGAGCTTACAAAAATATCAAAAATGGTATTTATCACAAGTAAATATTTCTTATTTATATTTGTGTATTATCGTAATCAAAATGATATCATTCTCTGAATAAATGTAAAAAAAAATCTTTCATATTTAATATACAGGGTTACCTGTGTTGATTCCCCACAAATCTTTAAAATGCAAGAAATGAATGGTAATACACAAACTCATAAAGCAATTTTTAATAATAACCAACGCTAATTATTGAATTCATTAGACTTTATATAAAAATAGAATGGAAGTGTTTTATCATAATCGTATATAATCTATGATTCCAAACACATGATTTTGGGTTTCAAGTTATCAAAAAATGTGTTCCTATTGAATTTCTGGTGAGGATTATTATAATTATCTTTAATAAACAATTTAAACGTATAGATTTCGAGAGTTTTATTTTTTTAAGCGTTTTGATCTTTTACACAAATATTTATGTGAATGAGTGATTTTATTCTCTGAATTAACTTTTTCCTTATTTTAATCGCTTGTTATTATTATTAAATTATTCAATTATCACTATTATTGCAGTGTTTCTAATTTTAAATATTTACCTTAATATCTTTACTTGTGTATCTACCTACTTCCTGGTTATAAATTATTACAATATATTTTATTTTATATTCACCCACAAAATATGGCTTCATTGGAAATTTAATTCATACTTTAATAATTTAAGCATTTCAAAAAATATATCACATGTTATAAAACTGACTATTATAAAACATGCATAATTATGCAGTTTTTTTGTTCTTGTTGGAAGCTACAACTCGTAACCACAAAATATCAACGTTTTTATTTTATATTTCTTACATTTATTATATTACCATTCATATCAGTTAACAGTATTAATTATAATTATAATTATAATAACGACGCCAGAAACGGTATATTCTGAAGATCAAAAAGCTCCCAAGTGGCTAGTTAGCTTCGCAGTAGCACCAGTTAACTGAACGCAGCTTTAAGCTTCCATCCCATCAAACATAACGTCTCACTTTACCTCATTCTTCCTTCTTACTTCGTATTTCCCACTGCCCTAGGCGAATACCCAAACACCATGTTACTCGCCTTTACATCTAGTGCTTCAGTTAAGGAAAGCTCGACAGTGACGGAGTGCTTTATCGCTTTGCCAACGTAAATGGAGCTGTTTGATGAAGTAGCGTTTTGATTGTTTATTTGTCTAGTTGGACATTACAACATTTTATTGAGTAATAAGCTTTTATGATTAAGGCTAATTAAGTTTCAGGATAGTAAATAAAATTGTGTAATTCTGAAAATTTCCTTTTACGCAGTGAAGTGTAATCTCTTTCATTAATGACGTGTAAGGTATGGGTTTAATCAATGTTAGAAAATACTTTTTTCGTTTAAATATTGATTTAAGTGAATGTTTCACAGTGCACAAAGTGACTACATAAACTAAGACAATGATAAGTCATATGTCTGAGTATTAAGTGTTCAAGATGTTTGTGATGTATTTTTTCATACCTTTCCTTTTCATTATTATTCATAACTAAGTGTGAAATTGGGTTACATTTTTTCAACTTATCGTATGTCCTATAATTTAATTACCTATCGTTCGTCCTATCGGGACGTGACTTGAGAGGATGCAAGGGAACTGGGGCCGACAGAATAGCCTAGAGACAGTTTGTGAATTCCACATAAAAAATACCGCGGAAAAAATGTCCTATAAAATGTTGTAAAAAAAATAAAAATACATTAACTCGTATAATACAGTGACATAAGCATCATTAAAAGTGAAAAAATAAATGATGTTGAGGACTTAGAGAATAAAAATTTGTATATGATTACATCACATTGGTTTTTTATTCATACAAAATTACACAATTGATGTAAGCTAACATATACGTCGTAAAGATTTTTTTTTGGAAAAAGCCGTTTAAATATATACGAAATTCATACCTCTAAGTAGAAATACTTCAAATTTAAAGAACTATTTGGCTCGTATATGGATATTCCCTTAACTTATAATACGGTGATTGATATAGCACAGCTTAGATTTTGAATAATGCATTCAAAATATTCTGCATACTTTGTTATGAGAATAACCACAAGTTTTATTTTCAATGCTATAAGTTAAATTAACAATTTTTATTAATCCATTCGGCAGTCACTTTGTGGTAAAATCTATCCATTTTTAATAATTGTTTTAGTTAGTAAATACCACTTTAACTTAAAATCTACTGTGACACGTGTTTCGATGCATTCCGCATCATTTTCAAACACCGGAATGCATCGAAACACGTGTCACAGTAGATTTTAAGTTAAAGTTGTATTTACTTAGTAAAACATTAATTAAAAATTAAATTTACAATTTAACAACACAGCACAATTTTTTTCTTTTTCGAATAAAGCGAGAAGATAGAAAGCACATAAACGGCAGACACTAAACAATATTTTCTATAAAGTATACTTTGATAAATTCATATTTTATTAAAAATTTTAAACAAGAGTGAAAGCTTATCTGGCTTTACAAAATGAGGTCCTGGTACCAGCCCTAATGTATAGAAATAAAGAACGGAATCGGCAAAAAAATAATAAATATGAAAGTAGATTAAATGCATTCTGTTCGAATGGTGAATTAAGGAACTAATGCATGGCTGAAATAAACATTATCGATAAATTTATATATTTTAAATAAAACACAGATTTTTTGAGTCTAATAAATTGTTTAAAACTCAACTTAAAATGCCATTACTAGGCGAAACAATTGTCACAAAATGAATTTCTATGTATTTTTTTTTAAATAAAATACAACTTAGTAGACTCAAAAAATCTGTGTTTGATTTAAAATAAATAAATTAAATCGAGTTCTGCAAACTAAACGCCAAATCAATAAATAATATTATCGATAAAATTATGACTACCCCTGCGGTGAAGTAACTTTATTGTTAATTTTACTACTCTTTTTTTGATTACTCTTTCTAAGAAAATATAAGTAAATACAAAAAATAAATACACAAATATAAAAAAAAATTCAATATTAGTAAATATTTTAATGAACGAGAATTTTACATTTTTTAAACCTATTTCACGCTTATCACAAATTATCTGATTTAGAGTTTAAATATTCAACATATCGAAAGCCTCCAATGGTTTTCCGAAATTTTAGTGAAATATCTCTTTGGCCTCTATAAAATTATCATTTCATATCCTCTTGTGTGTTTTTTGTAAAAATTATTTACTCTGTATATAAGGTGAAATATTATGTATCTTAAGGGAATTTTTTTTAAAGGTAAGGTGATGTTAAGACGTAATCGGAGGGCGCAAATGACTAGATGTATGGATGTGAAGGAAACTAGGATTATTTGTTAAGTTAGGCGTGAGATGATAGTAATAATAGCAAAAGTAACATCAATATATAAAATATAATGTATTAATAAAAGGGATACAATACTCATATGAACTAAATTTTTAAAAAAGAATTCCCTCGTGTTTTGTTACTACGAGAGTTCTCTATATAAAGTATTAGGCCCCGTCACGGTGATCCCCACCATGACCGTAAATGGGGTTAAATATTGCGAATCATTTTCTATATCATACTAAAGAATGTGTCATCGGGTAAAAGCTTGAACCTAGTGACCCAACTAAAAGATGTTACGTGGTATGACAAAGCAAAATGTCTTAAAGCGCAAACAAAGAAAATTACTTTTCACGATAATGCGTGTGGGAAAACTTATAAACAGCAATATAAGGCAAAAAAAGCTTTTTAAAATATTTTGTAACATATCAATGTTTTTCTTATAATATAATAATGTACTTTATTAATATGTACCTGTGATTGCTTTAAAATCTTGAAGATGATTGTTTTCAATTCTATTCAATAAGATTCTAATACCAATTTGTATTATTTTATTTATCTTTATTCTAAACGAGGTGAAGTATGCAAGCCTTTTTATTTCACTTAGCAAATACGTCAAAAAACACTCTTCTTCTTCTAACCTTTATCCACACCCAATGATGCACAGGGCACTGCATCATATCGACGCAGTGCTATACATACATACCTCTTTTGTTCAAAATAACTTTGATTATTATACAATAAAGTTGTGCAATCTGCTTTCATTATACATAAAGTCATTAAATAATGAAACTGAGTAAAAAAGAGTGATTTATAAATGGATAATGGAGGTGGGTTGATTTAAAATCTATTATTTGACCATGTAATATTTGATTGCATGTCATTAACGATTATCTTTTCTTACAATTTCATTTTTAAAAAATAATGAAAACTATGGTTTTAGATCGTCAGGAATGAGTAAGTGAGCAGAAGAACCCAAGAGCTTCTTAAACTAGAAGTCTTGAAGAGGAGAAGATGGACATGGTCGGAATATAACGAATTTTAATTTGTTATTATGTGTATGATAAAAAATAAATATTTTTAAAATATTTTTATCCATCCTCTAAATAAAATATTTTTATTATTATTTATTCAGGAAATAATGTAAAGCCAAATCTCGCAGCACAAAACATTCTCCAGCCATCACATTAGGTATTGGGAAGAGTTTCCCCAGTTCTGGTTGAATGGATCCGGATTCTCGGTTGGGAGTACAGAGCACAGGACAGGTACAGTTCGTTTAATCCAACAACAAAAGGCTCCTCTTCTTAGAATCGAACTTCACAACTATAGAAAATGCAAAACACACGGCAGGAACGTGACGTAACATACATCGTGTGGGGAATACGGCATGTGGAGCAAAAACTACCCTGTTATCAGAGAAAACAATGGGTGAATATTTTGTACTGTAATGATGATGAATTCACCCTAAAATTGTAACCACCTAAACATATCGGACTTATTTATTTTACCTTATACTGAAATAATAAGCGAACCTTTATGATGAATATATTTTTTCAAAAATCACTTTTATCAATATTTTATGAATAACCTTAGCAATATAAGAAATAAAGTTTCATTTAAAAACAATTTTATGGAAGTATAATCGTTTTTTTTCTATCTTTTATTATTTTAAACAAAATATACTTTATTTGTTGATTTGGCGTTTAATTTGTAGAACTCCATTTTAATTTATGTATTGATTTTAAATCAAACATAGATTTTTTGAGTCTACTAAGTTGTATTTTATTAACAAAAACACATAAAAAATTATATTGTGATAATTGTTTCACCTTGTTAGGGCATTATCAAACGAATGTCATAAAATACAACTTAGTAGACTCAAAAAATCTGTGTTTGATTTAAAATTTAAAATTAATACATAAAATATACTTTACTTAAAATAAAATTCATAAATAAAATGTTTTCAACCCTTATACTCCGCAATGTTGCAAAGAGTACTGTATCAATTAAAAGCAGTGTTATCATGAACGTTAAATACGTGAAAACAGTCTAAGGATAATATTATATTAAATCAGTATTAGAGGATAATTAATATTTATTTTGACACCTCGAGGAATCGAGCTTGGGACCTCTAACGCGGAAGCTAAATATAGTGACCACTAAACAGCGCACGCGTTTAGTAACGAATTAACTGTTTTTTTTTATTTATTTTATTTTATTTTATTGAAAGGAAGAACAACAGTAACAATATATGATACATCAGAATACAAAAAATAAAATCATGAGTGTCAATTATAGTTCTTCACAACTATGCATAATAGAAGTCTATATAAAGGAAGAACATGAGACAAGGATGGGATAAGGAGAAAAGGAGATGGCAGTGATAGGAAAATAAGAAAAGGAAAGGACAGGGAATAGTATTACCTTTTTAGGTTTATTAGATTTCGAACAATTTAGCTTTAAAGTTTGAAAGATTGGAGTAGAACATATCAAGGTGGGTACAACTTTCATTAAATTTCCCACAACTTCGATAAATAATGAAAGGAACTGTTACTGATGAATAACTTAATAAATACATGAAATATGTTCCTTTTATTTAATTTTGCATTATTGCGAAAATCCCATTCAATTAAATGTTTTTTATACACTTAAATAAGTTGACAATAAATGAGGTAATTATAGTTTTTTTTAAAACTATAATCACTATCAGTGCAACATGATACATAAGGTACCGCATGGACCTTAATCGTTATCTTGATCACCACTTTCAAGTATTTTAATTACTCGAGCTTGGCGAGTTTTCCTCGGTCTTCCTCTGCTCCTATTTTTAACTATATTCGCCTAAAAAATACTGTTTTTTATTGATTCATAATCTTAAACCATCTGAATGCACTTTTCTTAAGTTTTTGATAATGCTTATCTCACCCTTGCATCACCATTCGAACATCCATCATACATCGTTTTGCCATACATTCGTCTGAGAGATCGTATTTTTTATTATTCTTTTATATTTATTCAGTCTTCTTTTATATCTTTTTGTCTAACTCCATGCTTCACTTCCTTAGGTTAGGATTGGAAAGAAAACCATAAAATAAATGGTTAAAATCAATGTGCTATAATGATATGAAAAAACAATAATATAAAAATACATTAAACACTCCAACATGTTTATGTTGCGAAAATAAATTTTATTTATAAGCCCATTCATCTTCATATTTATAGGGAAGATGGAAAATAAAATAAAAGAATAATTCGTAATGGCCCCAGTTTTGACCATAAATAATGAGCACACCACTGTGTGCTCATCGCACCGTGGCTCGCTTCTGGTCATCGTCGAAGTGGAATTCAAAGGGCGGAAAAACCAGTGGCGGTGGAGTATATTTTTATCGTTTCGATGAAAACTCCCCAGTGGGACATAAATTCTCAAGTTTTAAACTGGAGCCAGAAGCAGATACGCAGTAACAACACGCAGACACTTTCTACCCAAGGAAAACTGAACTTTAGCATTTACAGAGATACTTTACACTTTATCAAAGATAAAACCTTGTTCTTCGGGTTCTTGTAAAACTTTAACAATGTTCTCGAGTTTAACTAGATATGTATGGCGCTGATTTTTTTGTTGGCAGTTGAGAATTTCGCTGTGTATTCATATATTTTTTTAATATCCTAAAATATATTTTGTATATTTAAACCATTATAAACTTTATGGTTTGGTAATATAACACTCTTTTTATTATTCATCTTTCATTAGGAGAATGTTATCCTGAAATACTTCAAAAGCGGTTTCATCGTTTTTATTTTTTACTGTCACTATCTCATTCACCAGTCATGTTTACTCTAAATCTTGATTTATTTTGAATAAGATACTGAATTAGTATCCACTCTTAGTTAAAATTATAAGTGTGAGGTAATATAGTAACCTAGTACAAAAGTAAACTTATATCCTATGTCAACTAACAAGTCAAATCTTATACCTTAGTAACTTCATCACTAACTTATTATCTTTAAATTGTAAGATATCATACTTTTAACTAGATAAATAGCGCTTTTACTAAGAATTTTTAATTTGACAGTAGTAAAAGTGTATATATAAATATCCGCCTCCACAGTTTAGTGGTAAGCGCATCTGGCTACCGTACTGCAGGTCCCGCGTTCGATTCTTAGGGGGGGTCTAAATAAATTTGAGTGGATTTCACTTTCGTATGTATTTAATATCACCCTGGACTGATACCTGAAGTGCAAGCTGATCACTTTGAACACTGCATCAATATGATGCAGTGCCCTATGCACTATTGGGTGTTTAATACTTGTATATGCAAAATAGTATGGAAAAAACATTTAATACTTTTTTGCATATACAAGTATGTACCTGTTTATATACTTAATCCGTATGTTTGATAAATAATATTAAAATGACCTTTAATTATCAATTAAATATCTTTATTATGCTTTGCTTTTAGTAATTTAAAATTACGAGTCTCCTCGCTTTATATTTACAAATTTATTGTTAAAAGACCTAGTCTTTATTACGTGTTCCAACGAAAACTGTAAGTTTTATGATCTTATTCTCGGATATTAGAATAGCAGTCCCGACTCTTCGAAGAAAATCAATACCATTAACCATATTAAAGATTGGGTGCATCTCGAATCTGCTCCCAGACAGAATTATCTGGAATCGAGGAGACGTTTCTTCCGAGACGTATTGCGGACAAGATGGGACTTTGATAAATTGCCGAGAAGGATTAGCTCGCCCGAACAGCTCGAAGGAAGATATCCATTTATCCATTTGACGTCATATTACCAGATTCCAGTAACTTGCGATAACTCTTAGTTAAGCTTTTATGAGCCGCAATAGTTTGAACTTGGATTCATTGGTATGATAAATATGGTTGATTGGAAAATAAAGTTGCCAATTTTAAAAAAAAATATTTTATTTAAAATTTCATTAATTGCATTTTATCATAAAATCATTTTGCAGCACAACTGTCTGAGAGATTGCATTACGGTTTCATAAACCCAACTTTTATCCTTCTTTTGCCAACTCCGTGCTTCATATACAGTAATACTTCAGCTATTGTCTTTTATATGCTTCAACTGAAAACATTATTTGATACAACTGTGAATTTCTCTCTAATGATTTGAGAAAAATAAATTGAGATTTGATATTTGTAAGAATGTAAAATTTAATTCAAATGCACCTACGTAAATTAAAAATGTTCAAGTTTCAGTAAAAAATCTGTAAAATATTAATAAAAGTTAAAATCTCCTTGCCAAGATAGTTGAAAGGCTCCTGCAATACAGTAAATTAATTTTGCAATCTAATTTTTCGAAAGTTTCCGCGACTCGTATAATTTCAAAACACGCGCCGCGAGCGTTATTACGGAACATTACAAGTGTGAAAAAACACATTTTGGCGAATCTTTACAAAGCAGCGCCTCTCTCAAATCCCTAACAAAGCAAACAAACAAAAACGCAACTCACCTTAAAGGTAATATCGCGAGCGAAGAGGAAAAAACGCAGAAAAGTTGCGGCGTCATCTGAAATCCTGAAATCCGGAACAGGGCTGTAACGGGAGACCAAAAGAACGTACAGTAATCAAATTAAAATCACCCGTTAACTAAACGGTCGTAACATTTTTCTTACCGAACTGTAGCGCACCCCGCGGGGAGGGAAACACCCTTGCCATGAATAATTGATGACGCAGGAAGGGCCATCCATCATTCTCCGCGCAAATCTTTCTTTTAAACTTTACTCTTACCTTTACCTTTTGGGCGGTTCAAAAAATATTTGACCTTTCGTTTGGGTGCTGTCACAGCTGAATAAATGTTTCTCGTAACTTTAAAGGCTTCAACGAGGATAAATGTAAGGGAACCGCGATTTAATTTATTTCCGATTTGGCCCACTTTGGGAACTTCTGTGAACTTCATGAAGTAAATCATTCTATTTACTTGAAATATGTATGTTTAAATTGCTTCAACTTCAACTCAAATAACCTGATTCTCTTCATTTAGAACTTATCAGCAGTTTTCTGTATATTTTGTCTTTTTCTTTAAAGAATTTAATAAACTCATGAAAAGTTTGAATTCTCTCTTCAGTATTTTACAAATCCAGATTGTGAAAGCTGCATATTCAACAATTTTTAAAAATAATTTTCAACAGCACACTGCCTTAAAGAGTAAACTGGTAAAGATGACATGTTCTTTCAAAATGGAAATATGGTAGGCTAGGTATTAACAAACTGTACGACCTTTCAAAAGCTGGCTCAAGTAATCATTTTAAAATTGTGGCATTTTTAATACTATGGTATTCAACATTGTACCCATGATTGCTTTTTACACATTATTTTTTAAAAAATTAGTACTTATAATATCAAAAAGATTAACCATATTTTTCATATAAGACTTTATCTGCCACATTCATGGTTAAAATTCCATATTTCTTTTTAAATATATTTCTGTATTTATTTTCAACGCAGTCATTTTGTGGTAATAGGTATCAATGTTTAATTTATAGTCAATTTCACTCGTTAATAACCATTATTAAAAAAAAAAACATTGTGTCACGTGCATCGTTGCATTCCGCATCATTTTTAAACAAAGTATGTAAAACTAAAACATGAACTTGAACCTGAAAGCTGTTTTAACGTTAAAATCACAGATAAAAATCTTGATATGAATAACTTCTATGTGAACCAAATCGAGCATTCGTGTTGAAAGAACTCCAGATATTCTGATATGAAAGTATATTTTGCAGTTAATAATTTTTGTTGCATAGTCGAAAATCATTAATTTGATTTATGGATAGTTTGTAAAACCTTATTACACATATCACATATGATAAAATCTATTTTTTTCTTAAGTAAACAAATTTAGGAGAAGCAAAAAATTACATAATTTTTATTATAATATATTTAAAAGATTTTAAAAAGTACTTTTTACCACTACCAATAAAAATACATCCAAGTATAAACTTTAAATTTTTCGCATTTTAAATGATATTTTAAAAAATAACCAGATTTTGTTTCATTTATGTAGCATGAGAGATAATTTACCAAAAAAATATTTATTTTAAAAATAAAATAACATTTTTTAAACTTTTTCCTTCATCGTAACAACCATTTAACTAAGCAGTAATACATTAACTTTTACATTTTCAAGCTGTGACAGTATCACACTTTTCCCTCGTTTGCTTTCGATCCTTTTCCCACGTTCATCGCATTTTTTTCTGTTTACATTAAAAATAATATTTCACCATAACTGGGCTTACTTTTCCGCCCCGTTTGCTTTGCTTGTATTCGCGGCCAAGAAGATTTCTAAAAACATTTTTCAGGTGAGAGTACAAATATCGGGAAAAGGAAATGTGCAAAATAATGTTTACATAACGAAGTGGGTTACGCTTAAATTTTCAGATTAGGTTTATGGACGCCCAGAAGGAAACTGACTGAAAACGCGAGAAGGTTTTCAAAGGAAAGATGGTTTATTCATGATTTATGAAAGATAATAATATGTCTTTATAAGGTATCTTCCCATTGTGATATAACATCATTTGTACAGCATTTTCATTTTTCTTTAAGTTTCAGAAAATTTATTTATTTTTCGTCACGAATGCTTATTATAATGAAATTCTACATGGCTGACATAAAATTTGTGTTTATTTTTAATTTAAATATTGTATTTTTACTATCATGAAAAAAAAATTAAAGTATCTTAATGGATCGCATATCTTCCTCTCATGAGACTTACATAAATGAGCAACATTTAACTTACCCAGGTAAGTACAAGCTCATGTATGCAACCCCGAATGTTTAAAGCACTTTTTCTATTATATCCCTATCAACTATTACTTCGTGATTTTTTTTATACAATATTAGTGAAATTTTTCGCAACCGTGAACTTCTTCATTTCGTCATATATGTTAATTCACTTATAATCCTCGTTACATTGTTTACAAACAATCAGTGATATATTTAACACTACGTCGATCTAATGCAGTACCTTACGTACTAGGTCCTGTCATTCTCGGATCGCTCCTGGGAGGTGGAAGACCAGCTATCCTTCCATCGTTTAGGTGGTCTTCCTGGGGGTCTGATCCCGCCTATGCTGCTGTCCGCTGCCACCCTCACCACTCGATCCGAACGCGCTCTTCTCACATGATCTCTCCAGAAACGTCTTCTTTCTCTTCCCCATCGCACAACATCTTCAACATCGCAGATTTTTCTTATATCTGAATTTCTTACTCTGTAGCGAAGTGTTAGGCCTGCAATGGGTCGTAGAGTCTTCATTTCGGATGTCCTTTGATGATCTTTATTATATATATATATATATATATATATATATATATATATATATATATATATATATATATATATATATATATATATATATATATATATACATATATATATATATATGTATATATATATATATATCCACACAAAGAATGAAGGTAATCCTATAACGTATATTGTTCCTATATAGATATCACAAAATCAAGATAAATACCTTAAAAGTATCTTCTCATTGGTTTATCTTGCAAAGTATTGTTGTTTATATGGCACCAAATGACTAAATTTCTATTAATCACATCTTATCGCTTCCAGAGATGTGTCCCCGCACGCGTGCTTCTTCGCTATAAATTACATACACTGCCTTTGTCCGTCGTTCGGCAGTACAGCCCTGGGACAATGTGGCGTGAGATGCCTTATTGTTAGTCGCGTCACCTGATGATGTTCTCCAATTCAAGCAAATTTAAGGGAAACATTACTAGTGCCGGATTACAAACATTACAGAATCACATATGGGGTTTGGTTTATTTATTCATTGATTGAAAAAACTAATAATACGATGTTTAAAATATCAATAAAGGATATAGGTATTATAAACTTTAAATAAATAAAATCCCTATTTTATCTAAAAATTAGTACTCCAGGAAAACATTGTTAACGCAATGAATTGTTATGCTGGAGGTTACTTATAAAATAGAGGTTTTGAAGAAAAAAATCGATACGTGTATTTCGTATTTGTAAATGAGATGCGCAATGATTTTCGTTCTTAAAATTTGATGAAATGCTAATGAGTAAAACTTTAATATATTGTGATTATGTAAGGTGCAAAAGTAATTTGTATTTATGTAGTAGAAATACATGGTATTCTTTTTTTTTTAATGCATTCAATATTATCATAAAAGAAAAAAATGTTAATGTACGAACGATACGATAAGACACAATTTTACGTCATTTAAAATGCGTCATGGATAAAAAATCTATCATAAAAATACCTAAGTTTTCCCATCAAACTCGATACTACGAGCATTTGAAAACTTTGAATTGATTATACAAAACTTTTTTTTCAGTTATTTCGTATTAAAAAGATCGACCCTTCCCACGATAGCAACTTGTTCCATCAAAATTTCTTTTCAGTAAGACCCTATACATTAAATATTTTTCATTACACTTTTCACTTAGATTTCGTCCGAAACGAAAACTCTGCGTACGTAATACTAAGTATTGCCTAACGAACAAACTTTTGCAGTAGTTCGAACGGCGAAATCTCTACACAAACTTTAGGGAAATTACAACCCGTTACGTATCTCGTGAAAGCTGAATCGTAATAAATAATTAATCTTCAGGGCTGGATTTTTATCCGAAAAGACTAAGCACCGTTTGTAAAACTCATTTGCCTAAGTGCCGATAAGATGAAAAACTGTAGAAAGTAACGAGGTTTAACGGGAGATTTCTCAATGGTTCGTTTTTAAATCAAACTTTCTTCAGTCTGATTTATGCTCTCTCCTTTTTATTTTGAAAAATCATTCAGTAATGTGATTTCTCTTTAAATAATTTAACTTTTGTTAAAAAATATTAAATGCTAATATATAAGAAATTGAAAATCACAAAGATTGTTGTCTTTTATTAAATACAAACAAAAAATATTTAATATGAGTCACTTTCCAAGCCTAGTTGTGAATGTTTCATCATTTTTGTAACAATATTAAAAAAGATATTAAAAGAACAATAAAACAAAAATCCACATTTACTTTATAAAAATCATAATTTATACTATAAATGTCAAAACACAATTTATGTGCTGACTTATTTTGTGACAACTGTTTCGCAATATATGAGCATTGTCATTTTGATTATCCCCCTCAAAAGTATATAATCGTAAACCTTATCATTAAATTATGACTAACACATAATGGGATTCCACAAATTAAATAGAAATCCAATTAAAAATACCTTTAAAAAAGCTTTTAATATTATGCGATGTATTTACTAAGTCTTCCATCATTATTATTAAAAAGAAGGTGAAATTAAATTTAAAGAATCCTTACTTCAAATTTGATTTTAATTATAAATTTTAAATTGCGGATCTCTCCAATGCTTCAGAAATTTCAAAATAAATTAAAAATTCAAATCTAGTTTGATTAATTTCCTCGTGATCTATCATTTGAATATATTGCGTATTACATTGTAATTTCAATTAAAAACTTAAACCTTTGTACACTTGTTACATATCAAGTACATTTATTTTAAACAGGACATTTTTAACCTAGGTATGTTAAAAATGAAAACGAAAATAAAACTATACGAAAATTTATAGGTGATATAAAATATTTTGTTTGGTTGATCACTTTTTAGTATTTTTTTTCAAATTTTTTTATATAAAACAATCAATTGTATCTGTACTTTTTTTTGCACACTTATTTTTGTTTTATTATTTTTATGATGCATATTTTTACTGTATTTCCTGATTTCTCCGTTGTAGGCAAGACAATATTTAGAATTTTTTTACAATAAATATTTAACATAAAAATGCCATGAAAAAATTCGAGTCATGGTCTCGTGGTTAGTACCATTGACTCTAATACTAAGTTTTTGAAGTCAACCCCCCTCTATCACAACTTGATACCTGTATTCAATACTAGGCCGCTTAGACATACACAGTAAAGAATCGAAATATTCGTAAATAAGGACACGGATATTTATCTTTTAAAATGAGTTAATATAAAATACACTGATTACGTAAATTGCTAAGTAAACTTTAGTGCATGTTGAACCCTGTTCATTTATTATAAATCATTAAGCTAATTCATTATCTTCAAATTATGTCAAGTGTATAATAGTTTCACACGGAACCGTTTGAGAATATTATCGTTGGTGTTCAATGTTAAATCTAGCATCCAAAATAGCCTCCTAAACAGGCAGCATGGTACGCCCAATTAAAATAACAAATGCGTCTAGTTCCAGTAACGGACGTCCGTTAGACTAACGAAGTGTTTCAGCTAACGCCGTTAGCCTTGCGCTGAATTTTGGCTAACGCCGTTGGGCGTCGCGACACTGCTATGAACGCCGCGACGCTTAACTAATGACCACGGCTATAGAGGAGTTTTTAGCTGATGCGGAAACCTTATCCTGCAAATTAAGAAGGTATTAAAAAAGGTCAAGGTTAATTATGACTGATAAAGATTGAACTTAATGGCATTATTCATGGGTAAATAAAAAATAAATTATATTTTTAAATCAATAACTTACTTACTTTTAAATGTAAGGGTATTTATTTTCGACGATCGATGTCAATGTTAGGAACACCTATATACACAGGAAGCCATTTTGCAATTTTAGCTTTATAAAATATTTGTGTACTTAAACGATGTGTTTATTTTTAAGTTTTATCCTTTTTGGCATTCGTTTTTAGTAAAATATACGTTATAAAAAAATAAATATATTGAAGCCATAAGTGCCTACGATTCTTCCCCAAAATCCATCAAAAACTCGTTTTGGAAAAAATAATACTTTTTATTCAAAATATTCGTATGTCAGTTTATTTTCAGATGAATACATTCGTATTTCCAACAATGGGTTCATTTCTAGAATTGAAGTTGTCTCTGGTGGAGTATTGTTTCATCTCCGGGTCCTGAACACGGAAGGGGAGGGTCCTGGTGCGAGGCTACGCGGCTCCAGAGGGTTGATAAGGGATGATTAACAGTCCGCAAGGATCCGTTTTTATAGCAAACATTTCAAATTCAAAGGCTAGAAATTTGATTTGGTGAATTGAAAGTGAATGAGGATTTCGAAATGGACGAAAAAAAAATATCCGGATTTGTGTACAAAAGGAATTGTCATTTTTAATTAATTAAAACGACGACTGTACAGATAATGGTTAGATTTTTTTTTCCTAAAAAAATCTTTAACAAATTTAGAAGAATAATTATAACCATACATTATTTGTCTAAAATAATTTTTCATAGTATTAAAATATTTGTTTGAAAAATACATGATAATTGGCTTTTCTTCCTGGCTCTTTCCCAACTTATCGTATTTGAAGAATGTTGGAGTCAGCTCTCCTCTGTCATGTTGTAGGTCTTTTTACTTCATATCATTTATTACACAATATATGATAGTTAGCTGAATGATAACCGTAAAAATTAAAACACACAAAGCAATTTAATAAAAAAATTAAAGTTGCAAGATTTTGAAAACTCCGATGTTTGAATGTGTGTGGATGTGTGTATGTATATATGTGTGGTATGTGTGTACAAATACTTGTGTATTAAATTTCATTCTTGTCTGCCTCCGTAGTGTTATAATCAGCGCGCTCGGCTACCGTTCTGGAGGTCCCGGGTTCGATTCCCAGAGGGGGGTCTAATAAATATAAGTGATTTTTTCACTCTAATATTTATTCAATATTACCTTTCCTTCGTGTGTTTACGATTAAAATAACACTGCGTTTATATGATGCAGTACCCTATGCACCATTGGAGTGCGGATAAGGGTTCAAAAAACGAAAAAAATTCAATCACCAGTTTATATTTAGGTAGGAACAGTTTCTCGAAAAAAACTGTCGTTGTTAATTATCAACTATTTTGTAAGTGATAATTAAGATTTATCTTGAATCAAACCTAGTGATGCTTCTATTCGCGAACAGTTAAATGACATAACCAGTTTATGATGATAAATGACAAACCAACTGGTATCCGCCCACTGCATGTCTTGAATGTTAAAAACTTATCCATTTATCAAAGCAACACTCCACAGGCATCACACACACTGCATACAGCTATAAAGCATAGGAGAAAACAATAATAACACTCAATGCATCCCCCACACACAGCGGGAACTAGGGGTGAATTGTATGGGAAAGTCTAATAGCCAGGGAACTCTGAATATGATTTTCTTGGTTGTCAGAATACATTATAGGTAAGAATAAGTTAACTATTGTTTGTGTTTAACATTAAATCTCTAATAAATATATTCATAAATCTATCTAATCTATATTCATTGTTTTACTTATGCTTTGCACTTGATGGTTATTTAATATTATGCTAACATACTTTTAACAATATTTGTATCGATGTTTGCCTTAATAATAACAAAGCAAAATTTAATTATTTTGATAATCGATAAATTTAATAAATTAGCGAAAAAAATTATATGTTACACATTTTTAGTTTTTTTTATAAAAATGCTGGTAATGTTGGTATATAACCACTCAACGAGATTTTCGTCTACCGGTTTCGAGACGTACCCGTCTTTTCGTCGGGACAATCACTATACCAATATGCAAACAATACTGCAAATTCGTATGAAAATTCCACAACTAGGCGAAATAATTGTCACAATATTAATTTTTTGTGTTTTCATAATAAAATACCTCTTAGTAGACTCAAAAAATCTGTGTTTGTTTTAAAAATTAATACATAAAATACTGCACGTCACTACCATAGCACTACTCACATACTTGTAAACACATTTTTTGATATTGATTAATTATAACATTCAACGTTTGTTTATTTAGCGTATGTATGTATTCAACTCTTTTAATTGACATTTAATAAAATATCACCAAAGGGTCGCTTATTTTCAAACTATTTGTTTTCGAAAATGGGTTGTGAAAAACGTTTTGTCATTATTTGGAGGCCAGAGGGTAACAATCATTAACGAAGGCTTTACAATTTGAGTAACCAGTAATGAGACGCTGTGGTAATTCCTTGTGTTTCGGTCTCAGGATTATTGGCGCTACACCTGCTGTGCCAGGATGAAGGACTAATGGAGGACGATTAACGTCATGCCACTTTCGACACCCGATATTACTCTGCCTTAATTAACTTGGCCATAAGAAATCTTTGGGCCAGTCATATAAATATAGACCTTTGCAAGGTTTTCTCGTATCCTTTTTGTATTGATTTGCTATAATGATGGCTAAGTACAAACAGACGTAAAGGAAAATTCTCAAAGTTAAACATTTTTGGTCTTTCAAATATTATTTTTGTGAAAAAAACTTAAATGAAATCCTTATAACGAAATATATTTTTTGATGAATCTATTATTCTAAAGATTTTTTTATCAGGAACATTTTTAATTAATATCATCCCTCGATTAATTATAGTTTAAAGGTACAGAATATTGAAAAAAAAAATATATAACATTATACTTATTGGCTTGTATTTAATAAAGGACCAAATAAAAATTATAATCGAGAACATATTGTAATTTATATGTTTCAGATAAAATTCAAGTTAGTAATTGAAAACTCACCTTCCTGTAATTTTATTTTAAACGCAGATAGAAAGCTAAAAAAAATACATTTTGTTTTATGTGAGATATAAAAGTTTACATAAATAATGAATGAAATCATTAATTTATTATTAAAAAGTTTATTTTCTTTTGCGTTTATGTATATGTATATGTATATAAACAGATACAAATTTTTATCTCGATATTTTCAGTAATTTCTCATCACATTTAATGAAATACTTTATATCATCTCTCGGATATTTTATAAAGGCTGCAAGTCTTCTTAAAATAATAAAATCTGTGGGTTGTCGAGAAAATCACAAAATACTTGTAATGCTTGGCAATGAATCCACCCTTGAAAGAGCGCTCAACATGAAAGAATTTTCAATTTCATGCAAGGGAAAGAATACCTTTGAGTCTGTACCAACCCCGGAGTGCGTAGGTGCACTTTCCCGTGATACTTGTATTATTTTTATTTGTTTATTTATTTACCTCTAGTATTGGCATTTGTGGGGTAGAGACGAGGAATCCAATAACCCTGGTGTAGCCAACATAAACAGATCAATTCCCGCAATAATATTTGCCTCCCTAAATCTCGGGCGAGTTAAACCCCACGTGGGATGATGTCGGTTACAACTTTTGATGTATCGATATTGAAGCGTCAAAGCAAAAATTTCGTTTGTTCTTGAAAATTACCATCTTGCTATCGAATATTTTGGAAACACACGCAAGAAAATAATACATTTTTATTTTTAATAAAATAATAAAAAAGTATGGATGTATTTATTGCATTTTAAAATTGAATATCGTAGTAATGCGTATAGTGAAATAAATATACGAATTACCCAATCTAATGGATTTGTTTTCTTTTACGAGTATGTCCTTGGGACGCAATATGTAAATTGTTACTATGCCATTATATTATATTTGGTGACTAAGCAATTGTCCTAATGTTGAAATACTGTAGCATTCAGGCAGCGAATCGATCAAGTTGCGCGGGAAAGTGATCGATCAAGTAAAGGATTAACCGGATTGTCAGGTATCCGAAGGGATCAACGGATTGCTGAAAGCTAATCTCATTTCTGTGGGGCAGTTCTGTTATCTTATCACGTCCATCCGGTGCTCTTAGTGGTAACTCGTAGTTTGGATCTCACACTTAAGCGGTTAGGGGATATTTGTTTGGTGAATCGTGTGAAAATTCTCAATCAGAAAACAAAATAAAGTATTACGTGTGATGTTTTGTACTGTTGTATTTAGAACGTTTGTAACTCTCAAAACAAGTGGTGTTTATAGTAATAAACTCAGAAGCGGTATTTTACAAATGTTTTTATTTTATATTTATTATTATTTCACAAAGTTAATGCTGATCGAAAAATAATAAAATTTGCTTCCATGCACTGAATAAATATGGTATTTATGATTCATTTTGGACACTCAAAATGTTGTGAAAGTTTATGATTATGTTTTTTTTTTTGTCATGTCAAGTCATAAAATAGAATGTGCGGTAGTAAGATCTTTTATTTGTGTTTTATGCTTGCTTTTAGTAAAGTATATTTGAAATTTAATTTTAGATTCATTAGTATCTTGATTATATTATTGGTTAGTTTGTATAAGGTCATATTAAGATTATAATGCTATAAGGAAAATATATCTTTGACAAACTTTTCCCCCAAGAAACATCCCCTTATATTTAATATATCGAATTCGATATCTTTCTATGGCAAAATATTCCTTGTTCATTTATAATATCGTTATCTGCAATCTGCAATTGATTGATTTACGCAATAATTATGCTAGAATGGAGATATCTGAAATTGTGGGTAGATAAAAGGGGAAATCTTAGCAACCCTTTTGGAGAACAAAAGAACGTAGGCATTTTATACGCGGGAAGAATAATTAGAAACCATTCATTCAGGAATAGCTTCACCCTATATTATTCCCATAATACTATTATTTCATTTGAAAGGAATGCTTTGTAAGCCATCGACTGTTTTAAAACGATTGAAAAAATAATAGGTTTTTCTTACACCCTGAAATGCTTTAATTCGTCCTTTCTTCAGTTTTTGAAAACGTTTGCTTTTTTAAAATTGATTAAACTTTCTAGTTCCTATTTGAAAAACAATTTTATATTTAAATGTGGTTAAAAAATAATCTAAATATACACGGAGTCTGGGTAGGTACTGGGGTTATGATCACTCTACACAAGTGTGACATTCACCATTCTACCCATGTGTGACAACTTTACTACTCTTTTTTTTTGGTAAATTTAAATACATCATGAATCTCGAGACTTTTCGTCATTAAGTTCACAAGAACCAGCTACGGTTGGATTGAGAATGCTGTTATGTAACAGAGATCCTTTTATTTAGTTAAAATGGTTAAATCCGTTTTCGTGAAATTCAAGTACATTTTTTTATTTGTACAAAAACCTACGTAGGAACCTATTCAATATCACCCCTGCGGAAACGGTTCAGAATCAGAATATTTTTTAGGGATAATAACCTGTAAAATAATGATAAACCCCGACACGAAAATTCAATATGTAGAAGCGTGCCTTTAATGCAAATATAATATATTTCTATATCTTGATAGACAGCCCAGTAAATATTAACTATATTAGAATGTAAATGCAGCCAGAGACTTGAAATACTTCCTGATTTGGTCCCTTTTGAATGCTGTCCGATCAATTGACGTAAACACGAAATTGCACTTTAAAATGGTGGAAAGTACTGCGACTGCGTTTCGTTGGAAGTCATGTCAGTGACAAATCGCTTTATGCTCCCCCGGTATCCTCGGCTTGTATAACACTTGGAATTTGTAACTAAGATTTGAGATAGATAATGCGATTTCTACATGCTCGACTGATCACAATTATCTTCAAGGGGAATAATTTAAATGAAAAAGTAAGGTAATAAAATTGAGGTATTATTTGATTAAAAAGATCCGGCTACCGTATGACGCTTTTTGTTATATAAATTGTATTAATGTTTGTGTCAAATTTTCGAAATTAAATTTTCAGTGATCCAAAACTAACTTAATGTCATGAAAACAACATTATAAAAGTAATCAAATTTAAACAGGAGGAAAAATATTATCTTTTTTCGTTATTTATTTATAATGTTCCACCGCCTAAACTATGAAAAGACAGCTGGTCATCCACCTCCCAGGAGTAGACTCTTGTTGTAAAAGCTTGTTTTAGAATATATTATTATTTCAACATATGACAACAATATTTTTTTTAATAAATTTAAATACCGCAATGGCATCACCATCTATTAAATCGGTTTCAGAAAAACCATTCCATCACTAGGTCAACAAATGAAGCAAAAAATATTATTATTTTTTGAAAGAGAGGAAAAGATAAAGAAATCACAATTGGAATATGTTCAAAAGCGGACTTTGAAAAAGTTATATTTAACTCGTTACGGGTTGATCTTTTTTAATTGAGTTATCAATTTCTCATTTTCAAGATTATCTAAATAATCACTTGTTTTATA